>NW_004797398.1:1385552-1392539 GCF_000002075.1 Aplysia californica
GGGGTGTTCAGGGGCTGAGCTGGTGGGATCAAGAATCGCTTGTCCGGTTGGCAAGCCAGGTCAGAAATTCACACTTCTCAAGTGCTTTCCCCGTCTCTCTGATAGCCGAATTGCATGTGTCAGTCCTGCTTATCCAGAGCCTGCAGTGCCTGCATTTCATAGTACCACTGTTTGACCTATTAAAAACACACGTTTTAACATCTCTGTTGCTTCCACCCGTAGCCCCACCCATCAGTGTAATAAGCACAGTCAACCAAAGCCACCCCTCCTGTGCATGTAACTATGATCTGAGGAACTCTTTTCTCGGTTGGCCGTACCATCAGGGCAGCAGGCATTGGTCAAAGTATTTTCACACCTCTGGTCTCTGGCTACTCATGAAAGTTTTCATGCCGGAGTGCCACTTGAGCACTTTCACAGGCACTGGTGAGATTTCATACCCACACCATCCTAACCATCTGCATTGCTGAGGGTTCACATGGATGGGGTAACATCTACCCCCAAATTGCACCCCTTCCTCGCATGGCGGAATGGTGCAAAGGTTAGAGCCAATGGAACTAAGCCTGATAATTTTGTTTCAAATCAGGGCTGAGTGGGCAAACATTTTCCATCTTAGACAGGTAAAAACCCTCATAAGGGAAGGAATTTCTCTACGTTAGACAAGTTTCCTTTTTACACAGGTAATTATAGATATAAATTTATCAAGCAGGGAGCGGGGTCATTCTCTTAAGACAGGTTTCTGTCTTACACAGGTTCCTGTTAAGGCAGGCTCCTCTGTTTTTATCACTTTAAAGTGGTAGAGTCAATGCATTACTTTTCTCGATTCAAATGTCAGTAATCACCACATTACCTATAAAGGACTGAGTACAAATAGTCCCTTGCAGCAGTGGAAACACAATAATTAACTCCATTGTCAGACAGAGTAGGGATGTTGGGAAAAAACAACCACCCAATTTTACACAATTGGGTCAAAATGTTCCAGTCTTTATTTATATAACACAACAATAAAAATGTTCCAGTCTTCATTTATATAACACAACAATAAAAATGTTCCAGTCTTCATTTATATAGAGTTAATTTTACACAACAATAAAAATGTTCCAGTCTTCATTTATATAACACAACAATAAAAATGTTCCAGTCTTCATTTATATAGAGTTAATTTTACACAACAATAAAAATGTTCCAGTCTTCATTTATATAACACAACAATAAAAATGTTCCAGTCTTCATTTATATAGAGTTAATTTTACACAACAATAAAAATGTTCCAGTCTTCATTTATACAGAGTTAATTTTACACAACAATAAAAATGTTCCAGTCTTCATTTATATAGAATTAATTTTACACAACAATAAAAATGTTCCAGTCTTCAAATACATTGAGATACAAATAACTTACCCTGAGTACAAGGTGCAAATTTCTGTTACGTAAAAACCTCCGAAGGTAGTGAATCTCTGGCTCCTTGTTTGGCAGCCGAGACTCAAGAGTGGGAAGTGCCACCAACAACTTCTGGGCATCTGAACAAAAGAGGTACAGTCAAGTATATAGTCAAAAGAAGTACACTTGAATAATAACCACAAAAAAAGAAACTCACACAAAGCAATAATTAATTACTATTAAATGGTCAGAAAAAGCTATCCGAGCTGCCACTACTGAAAACATAATTCTTTATCAAGATTTTTACTTTTATAAGCAAATTTCATGTCTCACTTACCTTATTGAATATTGAAGAGAGGGCAAAAAGCTGTTATTTTTGGTCAAACTCGTGAGCCAAGAAAATAAAATTAGAAAATATTTATGCACAAAAAAGCTTAAAATCAAATGTTCACATTGCAAAAGAAAATTATTTCGTTACTTTAAAAAATAAGTTGCCTAAGAAAATGCTTCAAATTTGATACTCTCAATGTCTTGTAAAAATATATCGAATTTCTTTAAAAAAAAAAAAATAATAATTTGCTCTTTGCAATAAACAATTTGCACTTTGCTTAGTGTGTCTCGTCTGTAACCATGAACAAACAGCTTAGTTAGGAAAGCATCATCCCCCTCAGTAACATAACTTGCTCACTTTCAACAATGTTTTTACATTCACTCCTAAAACTCGTTTTATAGTTTTATTGAAAGTTTTACGGCACTTGCAACACAATAAGGTCATGAAGTCCCAGAGATTAGAGTTGTTACAATAGAGTAACAAACACCAAAAAAAAAGAAAAAAGGGAGATAAGGACCATATCGATCTTTGATAGGAAACAAGGAAAAAAACCCACTCCAGAGCAACCACCCACCCCTTGAAACTTGAAAATGAACTCACCTGTGTCTATTTTCACATGAGGATACAAAGGCAGGTTTACCGGCATGGTCCCGCAGCGAGCCTCGATCCTGTGCCTTCAGTATTGCGCCCCATGCTAGCTCTGGCCACTCATGGGGCTACACGAACCTCACCTGTCAAAAGTTATGATTAATTGACTGATTGACTGTGAATATTTTGAGCCCATAGTGACACATTAGGGCAGGACCAACAATGGTTTAGTGGGATACAGCATCCCAGCGGAGTGCAAAACTCAGCACAATAACACCTCCTCAAGGAATCAGACTCACATAATCTCAATGCAAGGCAAAGAGCATATAAACTATCACAGCAAAAACTCTAGTGTCCAGATTATAATAGAGGACAAACAAAAAAAACGACGAGACCATGATAGTAAAAAATGTGGGAAAAAGAAAAGAGCTACAAATATTGTATGTTCTCCAAACTTCATTAAAAGAGAGAGAGGGGGAGAGAGAGAGAGAGAGAGAGAGAGAGAGAGAGAGAGAGACAGAGAGAGACAGAGAGAGACAGAGAGAGACAGAGAGAGACAGAGAGAGGTGTATCTGAGGGAGGGGAAGGGGTGTTGAAAAGGAGAGAAAGTGATTCGAAGTCTATGTTTGCATGGTTACAAAACAAAGGGGACTTTTTGGGGGAACTAATCCTTTAGACTTCAATAACATAATGACCGGCTGAACTGAAGCTGAAAAATACTTTCTTTCCACACATCAAGTCTTGAGAGTCAGCTCCTCACTTCTTGTTACAAAAAGAGGAAAAGCTCTGAGGCATGGTGAATCATGTATCCTCCTGCAGACACTTTAAAAGAGAGGACAGTGGACGTCTTGAAAACTTGATCAATGATGGGAAAATATCAGGATAACGATAGAATTTCTTGAGAGTAACCAAGAAGAGAAATGAGTCATGAACCATGATCACTGATGTGTGGTTCAAATTTGGCACTTGAAGAAGAAGAAAATTTCTACACCATGCCCAGAAAAAGTCTTTGAATAATTAAAGCCAAGACTATTAAAGCCAATATTCATCATAAAAAGGAACAGACACACTAGTTATTTTTTTCTCCTGTAATTATTATTACTGCTGGCTTCTCCGCAAGAAACCAGCTCTTCTCCTGTGGAAAGTGGTTAATCCCTAGTGTATAAAATTTTATTATTTTTCTTTGTCTCATGAAAGGCATCAAGGAAGTTGCCTTTCCATTTCGAGTTAATTCCATGGGAAGATATTAAGAGAGGCGTGCAGACAAAATGAATTACTTCTCATAATCCTCGAATAGAGATGTAGGCCAAAAACAGACACATCAAATTTGTAAATATTAAACTGATGCATTTTTCTTAAAATGTAACATGCCTTTTATCATTTCATATGAATATACAGTCGAACCTGCCCTGACGGCCACCTCTATAAGACGGCCACCTCTATAAGACGGCCACCTGTACAAACGGCCACTTTCCATTTCCCCCCTTGCGTTTTTTTCTATATAATTTAACTGTGTAAAACGGGCACCTGTCCAACGCGGCCGCGGCCACCATATTTTAAAACACAACCCCTATCACACTTTAGAAGCAATAATACACCTGTCTTAGATGGCCACCTCAGTGACTCCATTACGTTTTGTCATAAATTGTGCACTGGCCCCTGGCATTGTGGGCGAGCTGTCATAATTCAATCACCTGTCGTTGTTGTTAGGTAGTTCCTCTTGGACAGTCTCATTATAGTACCAAAAAAAAAGAACAAGTGGGAAAGTAGGAATTGGTCCTTTGTACAGGAGATCGTCTTGAACAGGGCAGGTTCGATTGTATTATAAGGCGTACGACAATAGCAGTGTTACTGGAGGACACCAAGAGCCAACTCGATACTGGGCCAACATTACATATATATGTGCACACTGCCTATTAGATCAGATTCAATCTGAGTCAGCCTAGACCAGCCAGGTTTGTTTTTTTCCATGGTGGAACAATAGCTGGCACTTAATACACTCAATTCGACTCACAACCTTAAAAAACAAATGCTTTTTTTTGTTACAATCAAATTCGGTTGAATTCTGCCAAATTGTGCCAAAATCCACATGTATATGGTAGCTTTTGCCCTATCCATGAAGGATAAAGTGGTTGGCTAGACTGACTCAATCAAGTGAATTCAACTGGCAATATATACATGACACATGCGAGAAAGAGGAGAGAAGAGAAAGAAGATTCCGATAAAGAAGCACCAGTTTTATTTAAGTTAAAGCACAACAAGACTGGTGGTTCTTTTGTCGTGGTGGGAGAGAGTGAATGTGTGAGCATGTATAGAGAGTAGCCTATGAGTGGGAGAGAAATGTGTCCATGTACAAGTATGAAGTGTTTGTGTGTGTGTGTGTGTGTATATGCATGGGAATGTGTGAGGGTGTGTTTTGTGTGAGTGAAAGGGAAAGAGAAAGACCAAAGAAAAGAGAAAATGGAGAGACAGAGAGGCAGAGAGAGGCAGAGAGAGAGAGACAGAGAGAGAGAGAGAGAGAGAGAGACAGACAGACAGACAGACAGACAGACAGACAGACACAGAGAGAAGGGGAGGGACAAGAAAGAGAGGGTTGGAGGGGGAGGGGATGAAAAAGAAAGAACGTGACCCAACCCAACGGCTGTGTTTGCATGGCTAGAAAAGGAAGGGGGTCCCTTCGGGGGAAGTTATCTTTTCGTCTTCAACAACAAACTAACCAGCAGGAGCACTTGACAAAGAAGAATTTGGCCCAATCTCGGAAACCATTGTTGCATCATTGCTGGCAGCATATGAACCTATAATGTGATACGTAGGGGCTGTCTTCGTTTCGATTTTCGAGAACTATCTAGAAGACTCATCTTTGACCATGCTGTAACGGTAACACAACAGAGCGTATATAGCGAACAGTTACATTTGAGAACTGACGTCCTTCAGTTTAACAGAGTAGCAGCTGAACTCCCTACATCATCAGCACCCCGTTAGACCAGCCCAGCATGACAATGACACCGATTCGCTCCTATTATCCTCGACCTCATTCCCGAGCCGTACTCATACATCATCACGGGTAAGCCTATTGGGTCACAGAATAGTAGGTCGGTCATTGTGAAAATCAAAGAAAAAAAGAGGCGCAGAGTCCAATGAATGACGGTCTCAAAGAATTCGAAATGATATTCAATACGATGACATTGACGGGTTGCACGCTTACACTACTCACCCTAAACACAATTCAATCCAAGCCATGACCTACACCGCTGTTCCTTCTCGCTCACTGTGACACAGTCCCGGCAAAATCGCCCCCAGCAGCACACACACACACGACACGACACTCACACACACGCACGCGCGCGCACGCTATGAATTCTACAACCACTGTCCACCACCAATCCTTCCTTGTCCGTCGTCTGGTTCGTGCATGGTCGATGCTTCTCCTCAGACCTTTCGGTCACATCTCGCGCTTTCTCTCCGCCCTCCCCTCTCCTCCTATCTTTCTTTGTAGCTCCCTTCCCTCGTCTGCCAGCCAGCCCGCCAGCGAGACAGACTATCGGACCGGACTCTGGGACCGGTGGCAAGCGGCAGACGGGTGCAGCTGAGCAGTAGTAGGCCCAAAGAGACCACAACCGGCGGACTGACGGACCCAAATCGGATATATCGAACGCCCGGCATCGAACAACTATCGCGGGCTCGTCACACAGAGACACTTCACACGTGACCCTATGCTTGCTTGCCCTTTACCGTGAAATTTTAATGTATCAAAATCTGTTGAAATAACACCCCCCCCCCCCCTTTTCCCTTTTCCCCACACACTTATTTACGTTGTTGTTGTTTTTTTTTCAGCAATGCGTTATAAGTTTGATGGAGGGCGCCGCCGGGAGATCCTCCACCCCCCTCCCCGTCTATTGTCCCCGCCTATTGTTTCCGTCTGTCTGTTTTACTATCCACCCTGTGCTTAATGGTCATTATTAAGCTTTGGGGGTGGATATAGGTGTGTGTTTTTCGGGTTTGGGTCACTTCCCTTTTCATTGTCCTATTTATGTTATGGAAGAACATTATAGTAAAGTTACTTTAGCGAGTTTCATCCTGTCTGACAGTTAAATCCTCACTTCAAAATTAATTGAGATCGACTTATTCTTTTTGTTATCCTAGGGCTCCCTGATAGATCTAGAGGGTTCCAAGTTTTCTCCGTCCTCCACTCTACCGCTGTATTGGATAGGGAGAAGTGGGCCACCCCCTGAAGAGCCAAATCTAGAGGTCTAGTGCAATTTTGCATATTAACAAATATTTTTAAAACTTACAATAATTGTCTCCAGCACAAGGAAGCAACTTCCCTTCTTTTTCAGGGCGGTTTGAGTGAATGGGGTGGAAAAGACGTTTTCATCGAGAAAAAGTTGAAATACTTGATTTTTGAAACTTGCAACTTTACCCCAGAGCGGAGCAAAACAGATTGGGTTAGAGTAACAATAGTTAAAGAACTAATCTAAATACTTATTTCTAATTTGTTCTCCACGTTTCATATGGATACCGTCTTAAATAACCCCACCCCCAAAGAAAACAACAACAACAAAACAACAAAAACCTTTATGGACAGCAGGATGATGTTCTCTTAAAGATAAAATTATCCTTTCCGTTTCAATAGCTCTCAGTCAGTTAAAAGTCAGACCCACGTGTGATGGGTTGTTTTTTTTTGGAGGGG
>NW_004797398.1:1394563-1395698 GCF_000002075.1 Aplysia californica
TCTCCTCTCATTCAATCAGGGCACCCCATCCCTCCTCCTCACATCCTCAGCCGGACTCCTCGCCTGCCACCGACCAGAGAGATATGGCCTAGTGCCCTCCCTGCCAAACTCCGGAACAAAGGAGGCTAGTTGGCAGCCCAGCCTAGCCAGCCAGCTCGCCCCGCACGCCCCAATTCAGCGCGATCAATGAACGTGGCTCTCCTCTAAGTGCCGAGCGAGCCAAACCTGCCTACCAGTTTCCTCTTGTGACATTCGCGACGCTAAATACGATTTCTCGACGGTGGTGCGAGGTGGGTGGGTAGATGGAAGAATTTTTGGTTTTGTTTTATGTTCGGGTACGGCAGGGTGCGCAGCGAGGGGTGGGGTGGGAAGAAATGTTACGAGTATACCATCATTCTGTTCATTTACCTGATTTTTAAAACGTGCATTATAATAATTATTGCTAATCATCACCACCACCATCATCATCATTGACTCATCAAATAATAGGTTGTCTGATCGATTGATCGACTAGTCGTTTTAATGGATGTTTAAAGATTGATTGATTAGATAATGACGGATAGGCTTACTGATTTCTCAGAATCCGTGTATTGATTTTATATTACGTGTCACGAAGCGATGGAATCAGATGCTCGTCAATTTTGGGCATATGGGTTTATTGACATCACCTTAAATCTTGTTCGTTTGTTTTGCTTTTTATTTTGATGACAAAAAATACAAATCTTTCTTGAAAATAAGTTAAGATATTTGCAATGGAAGGAGGTGGGGTTCGCCTGGTGTCACAGGTAAAATTCGAGTTAAAATTTTAAAGGCTGCAAAAGTAGTCAGTGATTTCCAAAGCTTGAGAATTTTTAGAAACTGCAAATATACATTTTTCTTGCCTTGGATCAACGTTTTTGCAGTATAAATTTAAAAAAAGTTATGTTTTTATATGGACACTGTATAGGCCCATTATGTAAATTATCTAATCTCATTCGCAACTTCTTTTTTGTGCAGGACTCCATTCCTTTGTCATACTTTTTTTATAACCTCGCAGGCGCACAGTAGGCTCAGAAGGTATAATGTAGAACTGAAATGTGGATGACTGTGTTTCAAATACCCAAGAGAAGAGAGGAATTTCACCCCTCCCCCCCCC
>NW_004797398.1:1396034-1397617 GCF_000002075.1 Aplysia californica
GGGGGGTTCCCCCTTCACAAAGTCCTCCTATTTAAAAATGATTGTACCATTTTTTTTGACACGCCTTACCTGGACCCTCCTTGACAAGACCCACACAGTTTTCAGTGGGATGCAGACACCCAGCATACAGACAGAGGTGCGAAAAAAATAAAATATAAATGAATAAACAAACAGACTCTAAACAAATAAATAAGGGGATAAAAAGAAACTTCCCAAAGCGAGAATCGAACCCACGTCTTACTCGAGCGACGGTGAAAAGCCCCACCATGACACCGTAGACGCCCAGAAAATAATCTGGTGAGGTCGAACACGGAGTAATACAGAACCTGGGAGACACTTCGCTACCTAAGTGGGGGGCTTGTGAAGTTCTATCTGATTTTTTTTGGCCGTTTCGAGTTACTTGTAAGACCATGGGGTCAGAAACCAAATTAAATAATTCTCTGTATGGTATGCTTTATCAAAATCGTAAAATTATTCAGAGTCGTTACCAAGATATTCAAAGAAATGCATTCGAAAAAGCTTGGCCATGCTGTGATACAAAATAATTCTAACGTCAAATTTCTTTCTCACAACTAGCTAGGCCTACTGGACAGAGAAAACTTGGTAATTTTAAGGCAAGGCAGCGACTTTCTGAAACAAAACACTTTTGGCTAACATAGAATTACACAGTTCTATCTGCTCAGTACCTCGATCTAGCTTAGAAAAAAGTGACGTAAACATTTTTGAGTTTCATAACATGTCCAAGCTTTTTTCGAATGGAAAACGACTCCGAATAATTTACAATTTTGATAGGGAAGATAGAACATTTGGTTTCTGACCTCTTGATCTTAGTAACTCAAAACGGCTACAACGGTCAGATACAGAACTTTGTACATGTAATTCTGAGGTGGTGTTTTGTCTCTTGCCATCCTGCCTGCCCGGGTTGTTTTGGTTCCGTAAAGTCTATGCCAGTGCAGGTTTCTTTGTCCTGTTACCACTTCCTATTTGGTCTCTTTTTTGATCTCTTGTCTTCTTCCTTTGCTTCCAGAGATGTCTCCCGAGAGAATCATGGAGTTTGATAGGCCCAAAGTAGTTCAGTTTCATTATGTTCTGACGGCGAGACTCGGAAAAGACTTCCTTACTCGGACATCGAAGAAGAGAGAAAGACCTCCAGAATGTCTCCAATGGAAAAAGCCAACGGGAGCGTTGAATCTCTGTCAGTCTGTCTGTCTGTCTGTTTGTACCGGTCCGTCAGTCTCTCTCTCTCTCTCTCTCTCTCTCTCTCTCTCTCTCTCTCTCTCTCCCTCTCTCTCCTAAAAGAAGTTAACATCTCCTCCCACCTCCAAGTTCAAGAACTCCCCATTGGCCCAAGGAACTATGGCCATCTGCACCGAAGGCCTCCTCTGACATAATACCAAACCAATTAATGTCCATCGGGTAGTCATGGTCATCTTGAAGTGACACTCATCCCGAATTAGACAAGAACGTTTCCATGAAAATTGTGTCAAAACTGCGTAGATAACATTCAGATCAACCAAGAGGGACCATAGGCCTATGCTCAAAATGAAATAATTAAGAAGTGCGACTGTTCGGCGGAGAACCCC
>NW_004797398.1:1399315-1440828 GCF_000002075.1 Aplysia californica
GGGGGGGGGAGAGGGAGTGAGAACGAGGACAGCAGGCTACCTGGAAGTGTATGAGAAATTGCTCTTATGGCAGAGATCAGGGCTGTGCAAAGTTTCTCATTGGTGGGACACTTTCGTTTTGTTTTGGCAATTTTAGTAAGTTTTACAGCACTATAGCTTTACAATTAAAAGGTCACATATATAAGTACCGACGATTAGAGGTGTTACAAGCGAATAACAAACACAAAAAAAGAGGAGGAAACATAACGATAGAAGTTTGATAGGAAATAATTAAAAGGAACAAACTACACAACACCAGAGTACCCGCCGACCGCCCAGCCCATTATGGAGGGATGGTCATGACGATTATAACGATGGGGACATAATGATAGATTTAAAAAGAGTGTGTGGGCTGAGACAATGCACAACGATTACATTTCAACACAATAAATAACATGTTCAGGTTACTTTTAGTTTTTGTAAGTGTTTAACGGCATTTGCAAAACAATAAGGTCATATAGGTGCCGAAGATTAGAGGTGTTACAAGAGAGTAACAAATATAAAACAGAAGGAGGAGAGATCAGGAGGATAGTTGGTAGGAAAAGAGGAGCGAAACCACACCAGAGCACCCGCCAACCACCCACCAGGTTACTTTTTGACTGGGAGTAGGGCAAACTCACCAACCTTTGGACGCCATCAAGGGTTCTTCTAAGC
The DNA here is from genome assembly GCF_000002075.1 of Aplysia californica. NCBI lineage: Eukaryota > Metazoa > Mollusca > Gastropoda > Aplysiida > Aplysiidae > Aplysia > Aplysia californica. The sequence continues at coordinate 1,400,009 of NW_004797398.1, forward strand.
CAGAATATTTTTTCTACCTTTTTTATCGGTCCGCCTCCCCCTTCCATGTGGGGAAACAATGCCCATTTTCGGCCTTTAAAATTCCCCCCTTGTAGGCCTATACAGTAGTAGACCGAGGTCTTTTTTCTTCCTTGTAGTAGTTGGCTGAGGCCTATATTTCAACAACAACTGGAATAATCATAACATTGTTAAGTCAGACAAGGATATTATAGTTTTTGAGAGCATCCGTTTAACTGTTTGCTTGGGTAAAGAGAAGCACGTAGACACAATATAATGGCTATTTAGTGCTTTTACTCTGAGCGTCTTGAGTAGGACCTACAAGTGGTGACCTCCAACCAGCATCTTTGTTTTTGTTTTAGTAGAGGTTTTTTTTGGTGCTCGCAACTGCATAATAAGGTCATATGAGCGCCAAGGGGTGGATGTCTATAGAGAAGTCAGTACAAGGAATCGGGCTTACTCTGCTCACCTCTCTAGCTTCAACAGCACAAAATCTGCTTCGACAATCAAGGCACCCCGGAAATAGCGGGTCATTAAGAGTGTGACAAACATACAAAAGAAGCAGAGGAAACTGACGATAGTACGGATTAGGAAAGAAAGACGATAGTAAGGGTTTGGAAAGAAAAAGCAGCTGTTCCCCGTATGCAGTAAATGAGCACGACATTGAAGAATCAGCCCATTTACAATTCTACTGAGCGTAAGAACATGTTAATGAGTTAATGTCCCCCCTTTCGGAAAGCCCTGAAAACACTTCAGTGAGTTAAAGCATCACCCCCTCCCCGGGGGAAGGGGGTGTGGGGGTGTGGAGAGCATCTGAGCGGAAAAATGAATGGCAAACAATGATTGCTGATATAATCTGTTCCAGGTCTGGCACTTACATGATGCTGAAACCACTTTGTCACATACGTGTTAAGTTCATTTCAGATGTCTTCAACAGCGTCTATTTTTCACCCTTTCCTGTTACTTTTTAGTTTCTTAGCTGTAGTTTCTGCAACAGTTTAACTGCACTTAGGTGTTTTCAAACAACCAGGAATGTGCTGAAAATGAGTGCATTACTTGAACAAAGTTGATCATGACACTGAAAGCACACTTATCCAATGTTAAAAGACAAGATAAGTCATATCTATCAGACTGACTACTTGACTTAAGGAAAAGTTAAGTCATTCTTAACGGCTTGCTTGCTTGGCTTAAAGAGAAGCACATATTAACTTGATAATAGTCACAGTTTTTAACCCCAGGAAAAATAGCCAACGAAAATCACCAGAATCTTCTGTTTAGTTTTAGTTAAGTGTTCTACGGCACTTCCAACACAACAAGGTCATATAAGTGCCGAACATTAGAGGTGTTACAAGAAAGTAACAAACACAAAAAAGAAGGAGGGGAGATAAAGACGAAAGACGTTTGATAGGAAAAAAGTAGCAAACCACACCAGAGCCCCTGCCAACCACCCATGTATCTTCTGTAGTGTAGTGAGAAAGCGCTTTGCTGTAACACACAGAAAAACAGGATTCAATTCCGATCCCTTGTTGGGTAAATTTTTATCATGTATCTGAGTCTTTCTGCTGGGATCTTGCATCCCTCTCAGCCTGGGTTGACCCTGAATGAAAGTCTCATCCTTACTGATCAAAATTGTGTCGATGAAAACGTAAACATCTACATTAAAAAAAAAAATTATATAAAAGGTAAAAAAAAAATGAAACTAGACATAAAGACAGAAAGAACTGAGGGACAGTAAAGAGAAAGAGACACCAACTGTAGCACCCACACCACCTGTAGGAAAAGGAGCCAAAGGCATTTAAATGACGAAGAATGTGGATAACAAAGTTCTAAAGCACTTATGTAGGCCTGTATTTTGTTACCAAATCAACTGATCACATGTTGAATCTTGAGAAGAAAAACGGCACAATACATGAAAAATGAAATACGGTACCAAAAGAAAAAAAAAAGAACAAACGAATCAAACAAAAGCAACATTGTATTTTTGTAACATTTTGTGATGGCCTTTTTGAGCCAATTGCAAATAAAAATGATACAACCATATTGTACGATCCTAGTACAAAAGTTTAAGACTAAATTAAATATACAACAGAAATGTGTGAAATTATCAACAGTGCTTTCCAAACAATGCATGATTTTATAGAGAGTTTAAAAAAGTACACATATGGCAAAAACTCCACTGCATTACATAAATAGAAAACAAAAGAAAAAGACAAAAAAAAAGAAATTTTTTTTTGGGTGGAAAACATTATTTTATCTTGCAGGTTACAGCTTGCGAAGAAACTTATGTAATAAAAGCCTTCAAGTTGATTTTTAAAAAAATCTTGGCATGTTTATGACATCTCTTGTTATTTGTCTTATTTTTCATTCTATTTCCTTTTGCTTTCAATTTAACTTTCTTCCAATCAAGGACTTATCTCTATTGGCAGTAAATATCTTAGTGCCTAATGCTCTTCTTTACTTTACAATTTACCACTATCCTCTTTCTTTTTGGGCAACATCTTTTTCTGGGGTCATTCTGTTTTGACTACATGAGCAAAACAAAAAAAATAATCCAGAGAAAAAAAAAACATGTATAAAAAAGTTCTTTTTTACAAAGAAAGTATTACTTCAAAAAGATAACTAAAGATCGGCACGTTTGTTGATTCACAAGTATCGGAATCATCTGTTCCTGACGTTTGATTGGAATAAAATGTCTGCTTCGAAGGCAAACAAACATTCGTCATTTATATTTGTGCCTTATAAGTCAGAAAAAAAGTACAAGAACTGTAATCTGCATTCGTGAAGGTAACAAACAAATAGCTAGCTCTCACTGTGTGCAGATCAAAACATATATGGATGGCAGTGGCCTTTCAAAGATTGGCAACCATATTCATGTCATCACTTTGTAGGTAAAAAAAACCCCAATATATTGAAACACAAAGGTAGAGACACCTAAGAAACATTATAAAAAGAATCTCGTTGTTCTCTATGTCAATCGCACTGTTTTAATCATACTAATTTAAAGACCAAACTGAAGTCAAATCAGTGAGCATTAAAGGATATAGTCACTCTCAAAACAAGAGCAAGGTGTCATATATGAGTAATTTGTAGCAGTGTTGATACAGCGTTGTAAAAATATTAAAATAAAAATGAATCTCAGTGCCAGATGCTTTGGTTTGATCCTGTGTTTACAGTGGAGTCCTCCAAGCTAGCAGTGTTTGCTTTCTCCACACACAGTTGTTATGATTTGGGTGAACCAGTAAAATCACTTGAATTGGTAAGTACAGAAAAACCCAAAGAAAACCAAATACAAACTCAAGTAAAAGCAAAACAAAAGAATTGTAAGAAAACAACAGCAGTTACGTTTCCTGATCCCTGAAAACAACAGCAGTTACGTTTCCTGATCCCTCTCATCCAACAAAAATCATAAAAGAAAAAATAAGCCTAACTAAGTTGCAAGGACTAAATCAATGTAAACTGATACTGATGTGCAAAAGATGTGATTTACATTCTTTGAAGAAATTCAATATGAATGCTGGTTATCTGGAAACACAACTAAAACAAGAACAACTGCCAAGATCCACAAAAATAAAAAGAGACAATAAAAACTCAAAACAATTGAATGGGGTGGAAGAGACACCTTAAATGTCAGGTTTCTGGGCCTAGTGAGGGGGAATTTTGATACGTTAAGCTTAGCCCTCTTTATTCAAAGGCGCTAAACTTTTCATAAAACTGCCCTCACCTTTATGGTCCTTCATATGATTGGTATTGATCTTCCAGAATAGAAGTTTATATTTTCAGAATTTCTCTTTCCCGAAAATATAAAACATCACTATTCTGTGAACTTTTGATTTAAATCATGAATCTGGTGCAGCGGCCATCCAAAAATGTATTGTAAAAAAGTAAAAAAAGTCAAGAACCGGTCCTCGCTAGTCCTGCTACATTCATGTCCATGTATTCAAAAAGTCATTTTTTTCTTCAAATCTTACAAATGCCACATAATATAAGCTTGTTTAAAAATTTTAAAAACCTGCACTACCATATCATTGATAAGGTATTTTACTCTGAAACAAGCTATGATTTGTCTTATAAATCATGAAATCTATGCACTACCATATAAGCAAAATAAAATGGAGAATGAATTTGTGATGATAAACATACATCATTTACCATAGATAAATTTATTACATGCACTGAAAGGATTTGTATAGAATAGGTGTATCAAGCAAGCCTTAAAGGAGCATTAAGTGAAAGTATACATGACATCTCAAAACATGTAAACAAAAAAGTTTTTGTGTCTTAGCAAAATCGTTAGTAAAAATGTGGATAACATAAAAGATATTGTTCCATATCATACGCAGTCCTCTTACAGCATATAATATATATAAATATATACAAAAGTATCTACATAATTACAAACAACAACTATGAACTCACTTTGGGTATGAATAAATTTGATAGAGCTTCATCATTTCCTATGGACATCATAATAATTATAATAATAATAATAATAATAATATAACATGCACATTATGCAGAGTCGAGCACCCAACATAACCAATTTCCAACACGTCTAACTTGTACATAATCCTTTTGTAACAAACCAACAGAGATACTCCACAACAATATCACTTGACCTTGAACAATCACAAGTTATCCTGCACTCAAAGTCTCAGTTAAAATGAACATTCAGCAAAAATAAAAATAATCAGGGGTCGATGATGCTGACACAATCAACATGGCGCTACAACTGTCAATGGTAGTTATAGGCAAAAACTGTCTCCGACGTATGTCTTACAGCACACAGCATCTCTGGAGATCAAGAGTCTTTCACAATTTCAAAGTGCTTATAAATACATGTTTACGAGAGAAAAAAAAAAGGGTATAAATGACCTCGCATCACCTGATGATTGAGAAGCTGCACATGCGATTTGGTCCAGTCATTTCAATTTCTATATCTATGAATTGCTATGGTGAAAACACTGTCAATAATTTCATAAGGTTGGTTTCTTTTTCTTTTTTCTAGATAAAAAAAAAAACTTCCTCCCTCCCCCCTTTTTTGATCTGATTTGAAGCTGAAGAAATGAAAAATTGATACAGGTCTGCAAAAATAATATCAGCCAAAGCATATTATATTCATTCTACGCCAGCTCAGTGAAAAAGAAGTATTCCAATTTTCAACAAATCATTTCATAATGAAATTCTCAAAAATTTTCATACCTTATAAAATCCATCAGCATACGTAGGGATATGTCAACTTCTGACGTTGGGACAGAAGTTAAAAAAACCCCGGACAACTCAACAAAACTAAAAATGTTTCCTGAAAGCTACAGAAGCAAGTGTACACAACTAAACTATGCTATTATATATATATATATATAAGTATGAATACTGAGTGCCCAATGCTACTTGTAGTGTAAATTGGTTCAAAAGAAGATTGTAGATCCATTATCAGCATTTTAAACGGATGAAGTGCACGTACCATCATATCACTCTCAACCTCCTAGTATAGTTACATATATATTCTTGTGCTCTCGTGCATAAAGGTTCTGGGAGCTACTACACCTGAACTTTCTCTCTCTCTCTCTCTCTCTCTTTCTCTCTCTCACACACACACACACACTTACACGATACTCATAAACAAGTACACACGCATACAAAACTGTGAAGCATCATATCCACATCAATGTCAACCTCTCTCAAACTTCAACTGGTCAAAAAATGGAACCATTCGATCAGACCCACTCATCACACACTGTCAGGCACCATTTGCAAGACTCACATAAACCTATCACATCAGCTTAGTACTAAAGAAAAATGTCAAAAGTCACGGCCAGGCAGGGCAGGATATGACAAAAGCGAGCAGCAGGAGGTATATCAGTCCATACTTGTCACAGTTTTTCCGATCATTAATGTTCCACGTCCCCATAAACTCAGCTTGCACCATCTTAGAGGCAATGTCTCTCCACAAATGTTTGTTTGCAGCTTATTCCTCGTAGTAACCCTATGATTTAATTAATACTTTCATCGAATGTTCTTCGGTCACAACTACAGAATCCTTTTTGTGCAAACCTTATCACATTACAATTCATGAAGTCAGATGAGCAGAACATATGGTGCTGATTTATTGCTACTTAGGAATGAAATAATTAATGAACATTGCAAAACTTGGACACAACCTTTTCTGGCAGCTGAGTTTATGGTCAAAACTAAATGGCAGAGTTGTGTGATCATGTAAGTGTACATCACTCAGGAAAGTTCACCTATATGTGGGGCTGTTCACTTGTGTTTATTTATGTTTCAACACTTTCCATCTAGCCTGCGTTTTGAGCACTAAGGCGCTTCTGTGGGTTCATAAAAACTTCCTTTTCTAGTCAAGGATGGCAATATAACTGAACAATGCTACCATGAATCCTACATCAGTTCAAGCAAAGTCTAATCACAGCTCCTGCCTCTAAGGTAACCTAAGTGTGCTGAAAGAGGGTATAAAACCCCACAGAATGTCTTTATCATTGATCAATAGACTGCTTGTGTAAAGAACATTACCCCATCATGCCAAGATTAAAGGCATTTTAAATGTTGCACACATTGTAAGCAACTGAGTGCCCCTAGAAACTGCTCTCACTTATAATGTAAGAAACCCCCCCCAAAAAAAACAACAACAGCAGAACGAATCACAGACACCAGGAAAACTCAAAGGGCCACCCAAAGGCACTTCCACAAAGACATTTGCACATTTATCATGTGCAGAAACCTTTTCTTGGATCCAATAGACAAGCAGAATAATATGAACAAAACCTTTTACAAACATCTTTTGGCAGTCTTTGTAGCAATCATGAATAGTTAAGAACTAAAAAAAAATGTTTTAAATAGAAAGCAAAACAATGTCACAATCACAACAGCAAGAGGCAACGTAAGATATGGTTGATAAAATGATGAACATATAAGCATGCTCTTCAACGGTGTTGTTCTAATTGGCACAAAGGCGATAACTGACTGCTCAATATATATACATAGGGTGGTTGGGAGTCCATTGGCATCATACGAAGAAAGTGGTACGCGTGGACAGATATAGGCCAGATTTTTGTAACTCATATTGATAACAATGACATTCAATCAACGGGACACACAGCTTCAACCTTAAAAGCTGAACTCAAACCTATTCCCTTGTTTGCAAAAACTGAGCTAAATCTGGTATAAATCATAAAAATTTACACACTTTTTGAAACTTGGTCTGACACCTTGAAAGTGCGGTACATATTGTCCAAAAAGTATTAGATTGGAAAAGTTATCCTCTACCTCAGTCTAAATTCTTTCTCGTTTAGAATATAATAGACAAAAGGAAAGCCACATTGTTCAATACATTGACCAATAGAAAAGCAGTTGTTCTTTTTATATGAACTCTAGACAAATAAGATTTCTAGAAAGTACTTGTCAGCACCACAAAACAATTTCCAAAACAATGAAAAAAAAATTCAGAAGTAAACTATGCCATCAAGAATCTAGAGGGTTTTTTTAAAAAAGATGTTTGCCTTAAGTTTACCTACACATACAAAATAATTTACTACTAGTAAAAACTCTAAAACGAAAAAAAAAAGTCTTAACCTTGAAATTTGTAATATATAACTGTTGGAGTAAGCTTACAAAAAAAGTACCAAAATATAGAAAGCACCATATAATATCTGATAGTGGTGCCTTTAGTGGAAAGACAATAGACTCTTAACTGGTGAAAAATATTACTGATTCCTTCAGACAGAAGTCTCTTGTTAATTAAAACCAAAAAAAACATAAAGTAAAGATCGTTTGTTCTGAAGAAGGCAGCACCAAAAGTAAGCTTGATATATTGATTATAATCCATTACACAAAGAGAGAAATTGCCAATTTTTTTTTGGTGCTGTATATAACTAGGACTGTATTGATTCACTTTGGCTACCTACCCCTGCAGAATATGTACAAACCATTTCCCAACAATATTATTTCCTACAAAACAATGGACTGTTAATTTGTTCTTTGTGTCCTTACTCGTAAATTGAGCCATAATTTATCAAACGATCAAGTTATGCAATAACACATTTGTCAAATCCATCCTATGAAAACTAAGTACAAAGTACAAGTCCAATCAGGTAAAATGACTTATACTGGCAAAAAATAAGTGTACTTATAGTTACCACAATTACTTCACGTTTGACAGAGCAACTGTAACATCAGTATTCCTCTTTGTAACCTCAGTGTTTCTCTTCGTAACCTCAGTATTCCTCTTTGTAACCTCAGTATTCCTCTTTGTAACCTCAGTATTTCTCTTCGTAACCTCAGTATTTCTCTTCGTAACCTCAGTATTCCTCTTTGTAACCTCAGTATTCCCCTTTGTAACCTCGGCATTCCCCTTTGTAACCTCAGTATTTCTCTTTGAAACATCAGTATTCCTCTTTGTAACCTCAGTATTCCCCTTTGTAACCTCGGCATTCCTCTTTGTAACCTCAGTATTCCCCTTTGTAACCTCGGCATTCCTCTTTGTAACCTCAGTCTTCCTCTTTGTAACCTCAGTCTTCCTCTTCGTAACCTCAGTCTTCCTTGTGATGCCTATCGTGTGTGAAACCATGATTGAGCTAACTGCGTCAGGACATGCTCTTCTTCACTTTCTTGCACGAGGATTTCATTTCCCATATTCATGAGAACATCTTGCAGAGGAAAACTGTCGTCTACTGCAATCTGTTAGTACTATATTATGTACATGACTGAACTGCTTGCACAAGTGGATTTGCTGAGAGCACTGAAAAGATACCACACCTCAGGATAATACAAATTTATGTTGTAATTATAAGTGTATGACATATCGTAGCACCAGGGTCGCAAATATGGAAACTAATTCCTCTAATAAAGAGCTATAGCAAGTAAAAAACATTTATACATTATCTGTTATATTATACTCAACATGATCAAACTAAAAATCCAAACTTCATACTTACGACTTGTTCATAACCCAGTGCAGTACATTTTCCTCATTTCTACTGTTTAAACAATTTGTGCGATTATAACCAGTATTAAAAAAAAAAAACCTATCACACTTGGGACATAAAGTGATCTTAAAAAAACAAACTTGTATACTTGTTGAGACCACTGATCTGATTTCCGATTTTCATCCCAGGATGACTTCTGAGGTACATAAAAAAATTACGTAGAAGCAAATGTTCATTTTAATTGCTTTACTCCTTATCATTAAAATAAATATGATCACAACGCATAACAATCTAAAATCGCGTTATTAGTCTGGAAGTATATGAAAATGAAGGTATATGAAAGCAAAACATTTTGTTCGTTTCACTGGACAACACAGACTGAATTTTCTTTCATACAGAGCTAAGAAAAAATGATAAAAAAGTGGTTTATTTCAACTTCTGCACAGTAGAAAAGAGGTATCAGTGTAGATATGGCCAAATATTCTCCATAAAAATTTGTGACCTTTTTTTCCGTACGATCATCTAATGAAAAAAAAGTAATCACTCAGGTCAAATACTGTCACTGTGCGAGCTGCCGACCTAATGTGACCAACGCGGTCTCAACGAGACATAGTTCTAAAAAATTTTACCCGATGGTTTAACTCCAGAGTAAATATGACTGATCTTATATGTTTAATGCCCCCGACTGACAGTGTCGATCAATATCATTTAAGAGGCAGACTGTTTCGACCCCGGCCGTCAGGGTCAACCTGGGCAGCATGAGATAAAACACCTCAGCAGAACGACAGATGGTCAACTTATTTTATCCGATCTGTCATACATGTGAGAATTAAACTCACATCCTTTGTATGAGAGTTTAAGAGCCTAACCATTCAACAACAGCTGCCTATGATGTAACCATAGTGTGACTAGTATTGGAAACGTCATGGGACACATGACACAAGCATCTTGTGGTCCAGTGAAGCGATACAGAAAACAGGAATTTCACACAATTCAAGGTACGTCTGTAGCGAGCAACTGTAAAATAAGATAGTAAACATAGGATTGAGACAGATATACAGACAGTCAGTCAAGCTTGGTAGAGACATTCACTCCACGTTTCATCTGCTTAAAAGAGTAGCAGCTGGCATTGCAAAACTGCACCAAGAACTAGCTGAGGCATTTCAAGAAAAGAAACTAAACAAAAACTCAAATCAAATGCATCAGAAACAAAATTTGAAAGAGTGGTTAAACTCTTTATCTCTGGAGGGTTTTTCCCCACTATTCCAGAGCCCTCTTTTGGTATGAAACGCGAGAGTGATATACACCTCACCAAAGTGGTCATAAAATCAAAACAAAGGAGCCTATTTTCAAAGTTTTACATCTAATGAAAACACTCCAGGTTAAAAAAAGAGCTATTTTCGGCAACTGATGAAAATTAATAAAATGTCTTTGTTGTAGAGGAATTTGACAGAGATGCTGACAGTGGAACATCAGCACAGTGGTTCCAACAGCAAGCCACTGGGAGTTGCTTGTCAGAAATAAGGAATTAAAGTAAAAATTGATTTCAGTTAATCAGTTCTTTACAGCTTCCTAAGAACAAATCAGCAAAAGGTATTCATCAGCTGGATTTTAAAGCACAACAAAAGCTTCAATGAACCAGTTGTAAGCTTTTTGATTCCTTGTCTAGTGTCGTATAGGACTCTGGACCACAGTGAAGTCATTTCTCAGATGATCAACCAAATCTTGTCTTCCTTAATTACAATCAACAGTTTGGGAAAGTGATTCATATCATCAGAATCATGAAACCAAGCTCTAAACACTACCAAAAAAACTTGTCTAAATGTGTAACAGAAGCTTCATGCAAGCCAAACCTCTCAAGCCACAGTTTCCATTTCCTCACTGGCCACAACTTTCAAGGATAAGTTCAAATTGACCTTCATCCCATTCTTACTGGATATTAACAATATATAGTGCCATTTATGTCAGAGGTGATGGAGTTCATAGCATGTTGTGTAACATCAACAACTTTCACATGATGCACAAATATTTTTTCAGTCTTCGTTTGAGTTCCCTCGGCAGTACAATTATATAATTTTTAGTTTGATGCAAGACAAAAAAGGCCATACTATCACTTTTATAAATATTACAGATTCAGCGATATTATCATCAGCAGCAAAAAATATGAAATGATATATAGGAATCTCTTGTGGCCCCTTGCGCGAGTGTAGAAAAAACATTGAGCCTTGACAGACCAGAAAAAAAATGTTCCTAAGAGTTCCTTCCTGTTTCAGCCTTTTTTGGACAAGTTCAGTTCTCATAAACTCATAACAATGCAACACTTCTGTAGATAAACATATTAGCTTTCTTGTTCACATCACTGTGCGCAAATTAAAGCTTATTCTATATAGTAAAACTTTTAATTCAAAAGAACTGCTTTGCAAAACTAATTATTCTATCCACATCATAGTCTCTCAACTGTATAGGGAAAACATTTTACAGGAGTGTTGCAGCCTATCGAGAATTTGTCCATTCCTTCCAATTTCGTACTGTGTATGACTGGCACATCAAATACTGATATCAGCTGGGATCACTTCATTCTTTGCCAGCAGGACAACACTGGGGGCAAGTATATCTTATTGCTGTCACTGGATAAAACTCGGCCCATCACAGTCAGTCTTTGCCAAAGACAAAATCAGCTACTCAATCTAAAATGATATCCTACACCACAGACACCGCGGGGTCACAGAAGTACTTTTACTCACACTGGGACAACTGTTGTGAAAACAAAATGACCTCGCTGTAGACGACAATCTGAATTTTACAAAAGTCAAAGACTTGCTAATCCTGATTTCACGTTCGTGTCATGATTCAGCGGCATTTCTTATAAAGCTTTACTGTAATGAAAATCCAGGGACAAATTTTGGTCTGTCTAAGGTGGGTTTTTTTAACTCTCCTAAAGAAAGCGGCCACGCAAAATGATAAACTATGAGTACAGCAAAACATTGCATAAACATTATACATCAACATGTACAGATATTTTGAATATATCATGCAGATATTTCAGAACATGCAATATACTGGTCAATACAACATATCCCTCTGTGGTAACAGAGCTGTCTTTCAGTGAACATGAAGTTCATTAAGTGATTTCGTCCCTCTCAAAACACTGATGAATTCACATTTCATGAGCAAAATTTGAAGAGCGTTTCTGTGAAAACACTGGTACTGTGTGACTGTATTGTTAATGTCCAGGCTACTTTCAGTGGTATATCAGTGTCACGAGTTGCCAGCAGTGTACAACTGTTGAGAATCCAGGGAGAGTGCGGCCATTTCTCAGCTTTATCTCATGATCCAGTCTCACTTTGAGAGGGTGTGATTGAGGGACACGTCAATCGAAGAAAGCATCGAATATGAAATGATATGGCAAAGACCAGAGTGTAACTGTTTCCTAAAAACTCCAGCAATGAGGAACAGTTCACTTAAGCAGGCAGCAGAAGGAGCAGCAGGGCCACAGGGAGGTAATGGCCTGCACTTGTCAATCTCTCCTTTCTCAGTGTGGTATGTATCCTGAATGATACAACCATCCACGTATCCCTCTCCACATATCCACCAACACAAGCTCATCTCTTTTCTCTCTCTAACTGCGGAGTACATTATATGAGCATCCATATTCCTCCCCCGTACTCTCCTCACCCCCTGTTACCTCTCTTCCCCATTTCTTTCATCTTCTTGTATGGGACATACCATACAAGCACCTGCATTCCCCATCCCCCTACACGCCCCTAAACAACTCTTGCACTGACCAACAAAGAAGCACAGTTAGATTTTCGACTCCGTGCTATCTAACCGCACTCCGTGGAGCTTCACAGTTGTGTTCACTTTGGGCGAGTGGTTGCCGTGCATCCCACCGTTACCATGCATGCCCCCGTTCATGCTGCGGTAGTATGGGTGCTCACTGTCTCTGTCACTGATCGAATGCACGGGGGACGTTGAGTTGTTGGGGACGGGGTGGTAGCCATTACGCATGTGTCCTTTCGGCTTCCAGATTTCGCTGTCATCGTCAAAGTAGTCTGGATTGGCGACGGAGAAAACTCCCTTGGCGGGTTCGGGAGGCTGGTTGCGGTAAGCATGTCGCGGGTCACTGACTGGTTTCAGAGGATGTGAGGGCGACACCGCTCCTGATGCCGACAACATCTGGTCCGTCTCCTCGACAAAAGGATCCTCTGCATCTGCCATCACTTCCTTCTCGTTCTGGTAGTAGCCTGAAGAAATATGTCCATTTGAAAGAATTGTATTAAAAATTTTATTTTCGTTTGTTTGAGTAAGCAAATCACACAGATCGGTCATTTAGAGTACGGAGAAAGTAATACAGACCAACAGAAATAACAGAGTGAAAGAAAAGAAGCTGCACCTACCCGCGACACTACCTGCTAATTTACAGCTGGAAAGTATGCAATGACATATGAGTTGTCTGAGCCAAAGTGAAAGACAATTACACCATATTAGTCATTTAGTGATTGGGGAAAAAGCAAAAAAAAACAACAGAGGGGTGGTGAAAAGGTAGGACCTGCTGATTGTGCATCCTCTAACCATACATTTGAAAAATGATAAACAATAGGATGGCTGTTATAAATCTACACACACTACAAGGAACAAAAAAAAAATCAACAATGAATAAACCAAAAATCAAAAGTAAATAACCAGAAAAGACGCGTGGCTTCCTATAAAAACACACTATATAACACTTCCCATGAAAGTATCAGTAGTACAGAGCCTTCGGAAAAACAATTTGCCAAAATCTAGATGGTACCACCAAAACTTCATTTCTACATGTTTCTCACTGGCTATTATATAATTAAATTCAGATGTAATTCCCTACAAATTGCATCCTAAAAGAGCTAAGTATCTGTCTTAGAAGTAAACATTTCTCCACCAGCACAGAACAGGTTATGTAATGACAAGGCTCTTTACTGCCGCATGCAAAAATGAGTTCGTTTCCCATGCGGGGAGATTTTTTAAATCGGGTATCTCCTGTCAGCTGGAAGGCAGCATCCCTCTCATGAGGGAAGCAGTATCCTTCTCAGCACTGGCTCGCCCTGACAGGCAGGGTTAAAGCAGCCTGTCTCCTATTTCATCTAGATTGTGGCAATGGAGGCGTCCAACATTTTCAATTACAATATTCAGTTCAAAGTGTTGAATCTTCTTCTTCAAAGGCTATATCTGTAACAAGACACCACTGATCATGATTTTTAACTCATTTCTCCACTCGGATATTCTCAAGTGACCTATATTGTACTGGTATATCTTGTCCCCCATCTGTTCAAGTTCGCCAAATAACTAATTTGTGGTCTACCTCTGCCTCTTTTGCCTTCTATTTTTCCTTACAGTAAACAGGAAAAAACTGACCTGATCCCTCCAAGTCCAGGTAAGCAAGAGACTGGGCGGCGGCGCCCGGCTGAAGGTAGTCATCTTTGTCCACCGGCAGCATTATCGCGGGGTTCACCCCGTACGCCATCTTGGGAGAATCTGGCTCTCCGAAGCGGCTGTGGCCATCGGGATAGTTGGTGAACACACTGTCCGTCCCATCATGACCCCACTCAATCTCCTCTGCACAGCACAGAAAGAAAAATTAATAAGATTGGAATGTGCAAAAAAAAAATGTTTAATACCAGATTGAAAGACAAGCTATCCCTCTTCCCCAAAGAAAATTCAGACAAATAAGAAAGACAAATTCAATGACACTAACCCACTCCACCAAACACCAGTACACATGAGAATAAAGATTCAACCTGAACACATATAAAGGAAACTTCAAATGGAAAAGAAAAGGAAAGAAAAACAGGACCTAAAGAAACAATAAGCACTGAAGACAAATAATCTAGAATGCCTCTTCAGTATTCAGAGGCTAAATAAAGAAGACGAATTTTCCTTGCAACAAGGAAAAAAAGTAAACATTTCTGGTAATACAGTAGTTGCAAGCGTCTATCACCCAAATAAAACTAAAATAAAAAAAAAATAAAAATAATTTGACCTCTACAGTTATTTATGCCATCCATTCATGGAGTTACATTAAGATTATGAAAATAGACCCAGCAAATCAAAATGAATATTACAGCCTCTGCCTTGACTGAGCACATACAGAAACGCTACAGCAAAATGTAAAGGGATCACCATTATCATTGACTCGGTATCATCCTGGGTAGTTGAGAAGGGGATCCTGGTTTGAACCTCTTCTGGAAGTTATCATTGCTCTTTACCCATCAAACAAAAAACCCGATGAGCTGATGTTCAGGATTCAAGTACTCCGAGACTCGCAGATACCCGAGTACTTACTTGAATATCTGATAATTACTAGGACTCTAGTAGTCCAAAATACTGGACTCCCACACACCTATAACAACCTAGGAGTAACTATTACACAACTGGCACTGATCGACCAACCTTTGTCCTTGGTGAACTTGATAGGGTCAGAGCTGTATCTGGAGCTGACGCTGTTACCTCGGGTGCGCGGTGCCTCCCTCTCTTGTTTGGCCCGCGCTGCTGCCGTCAGATGACCGTACTTCTTCTCCCTCACTTTCTGTCCATCACGATGACCTTTCATGTCAGATTTGCCGCCGCTGGGCGAGTGCATGTGATGGTGGCCGGGGTAGCCCTGGTGGTGCATGTGGTGGTCGCCCATCATCCGTGACGCGGACGACTGAAAGAAGGAGAATGGAAACGGGTTAAGTGAGCACAAAGTGCCTTGAGGCACATAGTGACGAGTACGATACAAAATTAGTGGAGTCCACTTAAACAGGAATCTGCAGCACTGCCGGATATTCTTAGGTTTAGCCAAGTTTTCTGTTTAAAGCAAAAAAATACCCAAAAAAAACAACTTGAGATTCTATTTTCTTTTGGTTTACCAATGTTTTTGGATTAACCATGTTTGGTATACGTGGATTTCCTTTGTAAAATTCATTTTCACTACTATTCCTCAAAGAGATTTATTTAACATTGACTAGTTTTACTTTGACTAGAGAGAGGGAAATACCAACAAACTGATTGGGAAAAAAATTTTTTAAATTTTTAATGGCAAAAATACGGACTGAAATTACAAAGTCACAGCAACACTAGTCACTCTCCAACACACCGTGGACATATTGCTCAATTGTCTGTCTGGTGACCGAGGCAAGGAGCCAGGTCTGTGGTTCCTGTGTCCTTCTGTGGCCACTGGCTGCAGATATTCTTCGGCTTCCATGACACTCTCTGGCCCATCTGTAATTCCGTGGACCAGGTCATTTTTGTCATAGGAGATGCTGGGCAGTCGCATCAAAGAGTCGCCCTGGGGGTAAACAAAAGAAAATAATTCATTACAGTAAGTTAATTAATAAAATGAAAAGCACGAGTAATGATACAATCCCTGTCACTCAGTGTTGGTGCAGAAGAAAAAAAAGCAAGATGAACAAAAGTGGCATCAGAGGGAGAGGAAAACAGTAGGGCCAGTAAGAAGCTGCTTCCTACCACCCATAAAGATAACTTATATACCAAAAAAACAGAGTCTGCTGGGTGGAGGGTGGGGAGGGGCGTGGGATTAAGGTGCATCATCACGCTCACAGAGAGGGAAAACCATAAAAGGCCAGTTTTGTCAGTGACAGAGAAAGGTAGTAGTAACACTGAAAATTCCGCCTACCACAGTGCCCACCTCTCACGACAGACAGGAACTCTACTCGTAAAAGGCTAGCAAAGAAGTAAGCCCTACCAGTGGCACCCTCCAAATATCTGCACTGAGAACTTTCCTTCAATGTGCCCACGGTAAGGGGGGAGTGGAGGGGGAGGCAAAGACATTGATAATGGCAGATAGGGATGACTTTGAGAACTATAACCAAAAAAATAGAGGAAGAACAAGCAACACCATGTCTCACACCTGTGTTCTAGTTTTAGTAAGAGTTTTACGGCATTTGCAACACACTTAGGCCATGCAAGTGCTGATGATTAAAGGTGTTGCAAGATATTAACAATTTTTTTTAAAAAGGAGGAGAGATTTATAAGTAAGATAGACGTTTGATAGGAAAGAAGGAGCAAACCACACCAGAGCATCCACCAAATCCCCCCTCCCCCAATTCACCTATGTAAGAAAACAAACTAGTGAAACGAAGGACACAGGAAGCGGCTTGATCAACATTGAGACTAAACTGATCTTTGAAAGGATGTGTGCTAAAACAAGGAGAGCAGACAGAGAAAGAAGTGGTGAGGAAGGGACTGCACAAAGTCAAAGCGCAGAGACCTTATGGTGGGGAAGGTGGTCGGAGAGGGCGGGCTGAGGCGCATGGGGGGGGGGGGAAGAGACACTGGGAATGGACTATACATAATGATACCTGTGGGTGTAACTTCAATTTAAAAACTATAACGGACCAATTAAAGAGGCATGGACTCTTAACGTAACCTCCTCTCACATAAGAATGAAGACGTGTGAAGAAAAATTTTAACAAGGAGACAACTAAGGAGAAAAAAAAAAGGGAAAGCAGCAACGGTGGTGGTGGCAGAAGTTCGTCTCTGTCTGAAACAAAACTGTCGATGATGGCACAGGTCTCCTAATAGCCTATATTTTACAGAGGACAATGGTGCAAGGGCAGTCAAGCATTATGTTGCTGGGTGTTTGTTGTGAGTATTTGTTTGAGTAGGCGTCTCAGTTTTGGCTGCTGTGAGTAAAGAGAGGCAAATCAATACAATAACAGTCATTTAAAGCAGGGAAGGAGCTAGCAAAACAGACCGGACGGGCAGAGGAAGAGAAAAGAATCCAGTCTGTAGCCCACCTTTCTGCTGAGATACAATATCATACATAGTCTTGGTTGACTAAGTCAGGTAGGATTGAAGAAGTCACTTCCAAAACAAACTTAATTGTATTTATAGGGCATAAAACATTTACAATCAACCTCTCTTTCTTGAGCTGCCGTATGTGGTAGAAGCTTGGAGAGAGAGAGAGAGAGAGAGAGAGAGAGAGAGAGAGAGAGAGAGAGAGAGCACAAAATAATCTTTTTAAGAATTTAACTAGTCCTGTACACAGTTGTGCCTGCATAGCGATACCTTTGAAGGCACTTGATTCAAAAAAGCAAACATTAAGTCATAGTCGGCTCTGTAAACCTCAATAACGAGCCTATAATACAATAGACTGGCCTGTCTATTCAGTGCAAGAAACTGAACTACTTCTCAGTCACACTAATTAAAAAAACACAAAACCTATTCTTCCTTAAGCCAAATACATGTAATATTGTTTGCTATGAGTCTTTATTAACTATATACACTTTCCTTTTGTGACACAAAGTATTTAGCAATGAAACAGTTTTCTCTACAAGTGCTTGTGTTGGAACAGACCAAGTTTGAAAGTAGGCAATACAATATTCAACATGCTGATTACTGAACGTTCTCCAGATGTAAAGCTAAATCATGCACATATATGCATAGCACAAAAGAAGAGGTGAGGACTATGTGCAGTACGTTTACTTAGTGACAGTATTTCATCTTCTCCCATCCACACTGTATCTCTTCCTTCCCTTCCCCATTGATCTCTCTATGTTAATCCCCTACACTCCCCCGCCCCCTTTAAAAAAAATCACTTATAACACAAAAAGAAAACCACAACATCATCAACAATCTTAAACGTTTAACTTCTTCTCTTTAAAGCCATCCTGTTTACAAATAATATGATTTATCTTTTATTTACTTTCTTTTTTTTCCTCTCACAATATAATGTCCATAAACGGGCATGAAGTTCTAACCGTACTTACGTATTATTGTTATTGTTGCACAATAATTATAAAAAATAAAAGTCACCGCAGCTAAATCAACACTCTCTATCTAGCCCGTTGTCATCATCCACTTTTTTAAAATTATCAAAGAGTCGTCTAAGAAGCACAATGGAATAATAAAACAAATTTGAATTATATAATGCTAGTTTTGTTAAGTCTCACTTCCATTCTTATAGATGAATTGAAAAAAAAAAAGGATTTGCGGTACACGCGAATTAAATAATGATTCAACTTTCAAGGCATAGTTTATACAGAATTAGAGACGAGTGTTATCAGTTTGAGTGAAACATAACAGTGTCAAAGCGATTAATAAATTATATAGTATTACCCTGATAAAAAACGACAAGATTACCCACTTTTCAAAAGGCGTCATATAAATTATGATCAGTATTATTACCAGTATTATTACATGTATATTATCCATATTATTATTATTATTATTATTATTATTATTACCAACATCATCATCATTACCATTATCATTATAATAGCAGTTATTACATATGTATTGTTATATCATTATTAAATAATATGAGAAATCTCGGGACCGACCTATTTTAAGAAATCACATACTATAATTATTATTGTTTTGCTTAGAAAGGGAAATGAATAGGCAGTCATAACGAGCAGGTTCACATCAACCAAACACAATATTTATATAGAAAACTACACATCATGTACAAAAGCTCACATCGGTAGCCTATGATGTTCTTCATTACACAGTGGCACAACAAACATGCACACACACACAAACACACACATGGGACATTTTGGGCTGCTCGATCTCCGCAGCAGCTGAAGACTGAAGTTGAAGAGTGCCACAGCAGGCAGGCAGGCATGCAGATTTTTGGCACATTTAAGAATTTTTCACCAACACCGACATGCTCAAAGAGAAGAACAAATAATCATGAAAATAATAATCTTTTAAAAAATATATGGTTCATCGCATGCTGTGGGGACCCTAAAGTGTATACAAACATGGACCAATGAAGCAAACATGCTACTGTATATTATGTAGGCCTATCTGGCTGTCTCATGCACTCTGTGAACTCCAGCATCTACTGGTGGCATGCGAACAGTAAGCTCACACCTGTCCCTGTAGTTTTAAGCAAGAAAAATTCCGAAATTAAGCAAACTGAGCCCAAAAATGTGAAATTATGCGCTTCTGTTAATTTTAACATAGAATGATAAAGAAAAATAATCAGAAATTATGCAAGAAATGATCAAATTTTGTTAAATTATGCGGAGTGCATAAAACTACAGGGACAGTCACACAGACCAAAACAAACAGTAAGACACCCAGGGAGGGCCCCCCCCCCCCCCCAAAAAAAAAAAAAAAAAAAATTAAAATTAAAACTTAAAAAATATAAATAAATAACAACATAACCTATAGCCTAGATACAATATCTATGTAAACGGGGTAAAAACAAACAGTGTTCCTACTCAGTATACACGACCACCATCGGTTTTATTATTCAGTAGGTGTTTATGACACTATCCGACTCAATTTCGCCACTGATGGGGTCGCCTCCTATTTCCCCAAATAGCTGCATTTTATAGCATCACACACACACGACCCTATCCCCACACATTGAGGATGGAAAAGCATTGAGACATCAAAGCAACAACCTACATTGAAAAATCAAATTCCTAGTTTTGGAAGAAAAAGAAAAGAAAAGAAAAAACACCTTTTCAGTTACAGGATGCAATAGCAGTATTTTTTCCTTATATTTTTTTCTTCTCCAGATCCGATCACTAATAGCAAGGTGGGTAAGACATGAGCATACTCCTTTCAGAACAAGGGACAACATTTCTATTTCTTTCATTTAATCTTTCAAATGTTAAAGAAACTATACTTGTAATAGCTGCAGCTTTTAAAAATTCCCTCTACTGCAAAATCCAAATTGTTTCTCCCATTGGTTATGAGAAATGTAAGCATGTGCGCATGCATGCATGCTCTCTCTCTCGCTCTCTCTCTCTCTCTTTCTCTCTCTCTCACACACACACACACACACACGCGCGCGCACACATACACAAGCATCCCCCCAAGTAAACACACGCACGCACAGATATAGACCCCCAACACAAAACACACATGCCATTTTACACACAAAATAGATTAGATGTAACTTAGACAGTATAAATATAATGAAGGTGAGTTGAGAGACATTCTAAACCAGATGTAGAAATCAGGAAGGAGGATCTGGAAAATGGAGATTCTCCTTTCTGAACTTCATGCGCACTTTGGCCTAGACATTCAAGACCGTGGACACTTCTAGCAGAACCCAGTATATTATACATTTTAATTAGTACAGTATATTTTCCTGCAGCTCCATACCAGAAGCAGAACTTTTACCACTTAATTTTAACTACACGTACTATAGGCATAATTTAGTTTCGATTTTTAAAAAACAGATTTTGACACTACATTGGAAACTATATATTTCTTGTCCATTTTCTAATTCCATCAAGAAGGTGCCTCATTTTTAAAAAAAATTTTTTTTTGGGGGGGGGGGGGGGGGGGGGGAGATGTTCAAGTATTTGAAAACAATCTATAAAAGTGGAGGGCATTGCCCTCGATACTTTATGTATATTACTGACATATACTGTCACTTTTCTGCAATAAAAAATATATATTTGCAACGACAGCAGATAAACATGAATGTTTAAAAATCAACAATAGATTTATTTTTGTGATAAACGATTATTTATTTTTTTATGAGATCAAAATGCCAGTTCATGCATCCACGGTGATATCCGTCTTCCAGCCAAAGTGATAAAACATGACGTCATTGCGTGATCTAGGAGTCATAATGGGGACAACCATCAGGCGAGAACCACGTGCCATACAGAAATGTTGATTAGCGACGGAAGTACGAAAATGAAGTCACATTAAGGATGCTAACAATTGGGGGAGGGGGGGGGGAGGTCACAGTTCACAGGTATAGCAGTTACAGCACATGAGCAGACGGGAGAAAGCACAGCTAGCAGACGAATACACCATTAGAGTCTCATGGGTCATGAGATATGACCTTCACCTCTGCGGTGGGCGGGGCTAGGGGTGCCCCGTCCATGGTTTCCAGGTCAAGGTCGGAGCCAGAGAGGGCCGACTCTGGGAACCTACGATGGTCGTCTCCCTGTCGTGAGAGCGGGTGTGAGGCAGGGTGCGGGGAGGAGGCAAAGCCTGCCGTTTAGTGAGGGCAAACGGAACCAACAAAACACCACCATGCAAGTACACGCACAAAATGATTAGGCCTATTGAGTATAGATGTATGCGTTCATTTCCCAGAACTCGGACATACATTAATTAAAAATGTATGCCCATATGTTTCAGAACTAGGACATACATTAATCATATATTGTATGGGCATATTATTATTATTTCCCACTGCTCAGACTAGATTATCGATGTATGTGCATATTCCTCTGACGTCAGACATACATTATAGATGTATGCAGATATTCTTCTCCAGACATACATACATATATACTTTTCTCCTCCTCCTCCACCTACTCTTCCTGGGGGGCAACCCAGTGTTTAGCGAATGTATGTCCATAAAAAATGTCCAGCAATTTCTGGGTGATGGTGGCTTCTAGATAAGTACCAGGCTGTGTCCTTGAGCAAGACGGACATGTCTACCCTAATTCAAAAACGAAGCGCACACTGTGGTGACCAGCAATGGCGTACTATTGCTTGAAATTGTTATAATGTTATAGGAGTTTTGCATTGTTTGTTATGCATGTCCATGTGAAACAAACTTCCCTTCCAGGATAAATATAGAGAACACTCTACCCCCCCCCCCCCCAATATTTTCCTCTTCTTCTCCTCGCCCTTTTTCTGCTTCGGTTACTCAATCAAACACAGAAACACAAACACAGGCACAAAGTTTTCATGAGAGCTGTACATAAGCGCAAAGCATGTGAATAATATTTCAGTGCGCTTGCTCTTGCGGAATACATTTGCTATGGTCACTACATCAGCATAGAAGTGCATCTGTGAACACAAACAATCAACACAATTCTTTCTTCATAAGTACACGAATACACACATACACACACGATACAAACACTGACCTACACATAGTAAGATCACAGAGCAGAATATTGAAATTAGTAAGACTATAACAATATCTGTCCAACATATTATGAGGTCTCAAAAAGCTATGTTAACAAACTTTATTTCCTGCATTTCATCTCACTTTGTTCCCAACACAGATTGTGAGTAGGAACACAGAGTCTCACCCCTCTCCTCAATAAGAACAAACAATATAGAACGAAAAAAAATCACCCCATTAAACAAATCCACTGAAAACACAGGCACAAAGTCCCACTCCTACTGCCATGATGGAAAAGAGCTCAAACAATTCTGAAGATCAACACGTACAGAAGGAAACAGACAGAAATCCACTGCAAAGACACGATATCAATACCTATGGAAAGAAAATCTGAAAGTGAACAAGTCACACACCCCAGTTAAAACCTTGTTATAAGCATGTTATCTTTAGACATAAGCTAAGGAACACAGGGTGGTTGATACCAGTTAGATTGCAGAAGAAAAGGTAATTTCTACCGGGGCTCCCAAAGCCACAGCAGGATGGGAGAGCTGTGTTCCATAGAACAAACAATTTTTGAGACGTTAAAGAGAACAATCAAATTGATTTGGATCAATTTGAGAGAACAATCAAATTCATTCAGAAACATGAATTCTTGAGATGAACAAATCCCCAGGACAATGGAGATATAAACAAAATCTGAATATGTGGTCTTTAGCTACAAAAACAATAGCCACTTGGAAGTGCATCTCCCCGTTACATACTTTTAAGGTTCAGTGCACCAAGAAATCATTACATAGAGAAAGAGTTTTTTTAAAAACCCGGTAAGAATAAATTCCAATGCTGTAGTCATAAACTTTCCAGAAACAGGATTTTTTTCCCCTCCGACAGAACGTAATAAAAATATAGTCAAAAACAGCAACAGAAACTACTTGAATGAAACACTATCAGCGAGAGACTTATTTCTACAGAGGAAAGTCTTACATCCAACAAAATGGTAATCGTGTGATACTTATTATACAGCGGACAATCTTACATCCCACAAAACACTACCTCCGAGAAATTTGTGTATACGGAGGACAATCTTATATCCAAAGAAACACTCCCAGCAAGAGACTTATTCCTACTGAGGACGATCTTAAATCAACTTATTTTAAGGGACAACAGTCGAACATTCTCCAACTAATATTCTTGCTCCACAACAAATTTGCTTACCATCTGACCACAACGACATGAAAGGTCAATGTATGCACACAATGCCTCGTGCAATCAGCTTAGTACAGGTAAGCAAGAAAGCAACATATAAAATAAGGGAGAAAATACAAAAAAGGGAACATAGTGATCGGCAACAAAGCACTCGAAATCATAGGACCCTATCTTTTTTTAGAAATAGTTGTTACAGCTTATATAAAATAGCACGGAACAGATTGGGAGGTAAGGATAAAAAGTTTTTTTCCTCTTTTAGCAATAATGCTTTGGTTATTCCACAGAGGCTATTCTTTGGTAAAAAGCTTTCATTAATGACAATTCATTGTAGGAATCAATATTTTAAATCATTAATATTTTTCCCCGAAACAAAAGGGATGCTTTGAAATTGTTTGAGCAGACGGCATTGCAATATCTTACAAAGGCAAGATTAATTTCTGACAAACAGAATGTCGACAGAAAAAAAGCAGCTTGCAGAGATCTGGGCACCAAAGTTCAATGCCAAGCTAGAAATAAAAAGATAAATACTCAACAAAATAAAAAAGAAAGGAAACTGATACACCAAATTGAAAGAAGAAATAAAAGTAACATGTATACATTTCCCTTTGCAAGCCATCTATTTAACCAAAGAGCACAATTCTCCTCTCTTCTCTTGATCGGCTATACTTCAAAGTGTGTACCTCACAGCACCTCACATGAGACTCAAGTAGAACCCTATATGTTGTGCACAATGATCACACTGGCAGCAGTGAGTGACAGGCAAAATAATATAAAGGCATAGCTGTCCCTTCTCAAACAGAAAAATGATTTAACATACCTCTATGACCAGGTAACGGCCTGGATCCCTGGACATTTTGGCAAACTCGTCCACAAGTTCCTTGAAGGACGGCCTCGAGTCTGCATCTAACATCCAGCCTGCAACAACACCAGAAAGATGAGAATATTGCAAGGATAATAGTAACTAGTAACTACTTTAATGAATCCTCCACTGAAGGAAATTTGCAATGTGCTCTCACCAGATTGAATTTCAGTTTTAGTTTTGGGTTTAGTAAGATTAGTTTAGTTTAAGTAAGAGTTTTACGGCACTTGCAACACAATAAGGCCATATGAGTGTCGAAGACTAGAGGTGATACAAGAGAGTAACAAACATAAAAAAGAAGGAGGAGAGATAAAGACGATATGTGTTTGATAGGAAAGAAGAAGCAAACCACACCAGATCCCATCAACCACCCACGGTTTAGTAAGAATTTTACCGCATTTGCAACACAAATAGATCATAATTAGTGCTGAAGATTAGACATGTTACTAGTGAATAACAAAGGAAAGAAGAAGAAGAGATATATAAGAATGATAGATGTTTGAGAGGAAAGAAAGAGCAAACCACACCACAGCACCCGCCAACCACCCACATTGAACCGTGTACAGAAGTTTTACATTCTTACATTTGACCATAATCATGTAAACGTCGATGGTACAAATGATGGGCTGCTGGAGTCGCTCCCCCTTCTCAAGCAAAATGGGGACATCTTTGGTACGCACACCTTCGTACGGACGCTTGCCCAGAGTGAACAGCTCCCACACTGTGATACCTGGAATAAAGTCAAAGTACTTTTTTATTTTTTCTTTAAAAAACCCCACTAAATAAATAAACATCACTATTAAACAGACAAAACGTTAGTTTTTGTCCCTCTGAGTTTTGCTTCTTTTGTCCTGACTGAGAGCCACACATTGATCAATTGTTTTCAAATACAAAAAAAGTCATGACAACATTAATACTTGATAGATTTTTCACGGCACTTGAAACACAGTAAGGCCATACAGATGCAGAAGGTTAGAGGTATTACTAGAGAATAACAAATAGCAAACAAAGAAAAGAAGGATGAGAGATAAGGATGACAGACGTTCGATAGAAAAGAAGGAGTAAATAAACCACACCAGAGTGCCCACCAAGAGTCACAAGTTGGTAAATTGTTTCAAATACATTAACTCTTTATCTCAGTGGGCCCTATTTCGATACAAAATCTTAAATCACTAAACTGGTCATTAAATCAAAATAAGTGAAACTATTTCGATAGCTCTTCATCCAATAAATGATTTCCTAGTAAAAGAGATTTGTTTTTGGCAATTGCTGAAAAGTAATTTGACGTCAGCGGCTCACCAGTTCCGACCGCGAGCCGCAGTGAGCCGCTTGCTGGAGATAAAAATTTAACGGGCACAACAATGGTAGTACAGGATAACTATTGAAAAACTGTTTTATAGATTGGAAAGCAAAAACAAAACTTGAGAATAGTGACAGCACAGACAGGAGATACGTTAAGTGCAGAGATAAAATCTTTCCACTTCACTGTAAACCAGTAAGTATACTTCCTCATCACATTAAAATATAATACTTAAAATTGAATACAATTTTCCACTTCACTGTAAAGCATTAAGTAGAAAATCTCAGCGTACTATAACATTACATACACACAAAAAGTGTAGAGACTTACCAAAACTCCAGACATCGCTTTTATGAGTGAAAATTCTGTGCATGATGCATTCAAGGGCAAGCCATTTGATAGGCATCTGAGAAAATAAAATTCAGTGTGCATTAATTTTTTTCGCTTTCTTTTTTCATGGCCATACTTCTAGCTTCTAAACCATGGGCCTATATTTTTAAGTAAACCCCAATCAACATAACAACTCGTTACCAAACTTGAGACGATGCAGTTTCTAAATCTGTGGTATCAGTTGCATGTACTCAAGAAATATTTTGTAAAAATCAAATTCTAAAGGTTGAAAAAGACAAGAGATATATAGTAAGTTAGAACACATTGTTAAAAGATTGAAACAATTTTTTCTTTCTCCTTAAAGACTGCTTCCAGGGCTTAGAAACATTTGAACAGACTGCCGTCAAACGACACACTTTTCATTATTATGTTAACAGGCATGTAGATTATATTATGAAACATGTCTGAAACTGACCAGTCCGCCCTGTGAGTGATATTCCTCAGACCCACTGTCTAACAATTTCGCGAGACCAAAATCTGTGATCTTCACTTGGTTTGGAGTTTGAAGCAGGACATTTCTGGCTGCCAAGTCACGATGAACAATGCCTCGCTCTTCCAGGTACGCCATTCCCTGTAGAGGAGAGAAGATTTTCTTAACTAAAACCTCAAAATGAGAAAAAAGACAAAATCAGCAATTACGATGATCTCACCATCACTGGAAAACTTTTTTTAAATCACATAACAGTAATCCAATCGTGCTTCACTCGGACTTATGAAAAATGGGAAAAATGAAAAGAATTTTACCTAGTTCAACTGAAGAAACCAACAAACCATAAGATACATCCTCAAAACATATGCCGTTATTTTTTTCATATGCAATGTATGTACCATATTTTGAGCATAGTCATCCCTCAGAGAGACACAGACCAACCACCCTGAACAATCTTATTTTAAACATAAAAAAGGATAAAGTTTGGACGTTAAAAGGTGATAGTGTTCATATCCGTGATGACTGTTCTTCTCAAATTTTAATGTTAAATATCAGCAACAACTCATATCAACACATAAGAGACAAGGACTCGACTGTCTGAGATAAAGTGGGAAATGACTCACCCTGGCTATCTGGGTGCACCAATTGAGAAGAGCCTTGGAGCCGATGTACTGGGTGTTGGCCCGTACGTACTGCAACAGGTTCCCGTGGGGCATGAGCTGGGTCACCAGCATCATCTGTGACTTCATGCACACGGCCAAGATACGCACACAGCACATGTGCTCCACGCTACACATGACCCGAGCCTCCTCCAACAGTTCTGTTGACTGGCTTGGAGAGGTGCCTTCCTGCAGCACTTTTATGGCTACGGGGATCTTCACATTCTCTCCCTGCGGGATCCAGATACCCTGAAGGAAGAAAAAGCGAGAGTCAGGAGGTTGCAAGGACCCTTACAGCTCCTCTATTTAATTCATTAATGTCTCATGGGTATGCAGATGCTAAAGTGGTGGCAAAATTATGTACGGCTCGTGCATCTTGCTTTAGGACAATAACCCAACACCTCAGGAGCATGTTCTTGCTTTCTAAAAGCACGGCATAATGCCAAACTGGTTATGAACAGATTCCATTAAAAAAATATGCTCATCTCGTTAGCTTTGTTCCTTAGACACATATACTTGTAGTGTTAATCAACAAATAAACAAATTTCACTTACATAAATACCACATTTTCACTGAGAAAGTGCTCAACGCCACCTGTCTAAGACAATCAGCTGTACAAACAACCACTACCCACTTTCCACCTGGAATTTTTTCTGTATTATATTGAGCTCCTCGATGATTTCAGAGTAGCTTACAGCATAGTTAAACAATATAGTGTTTGTCTACCTTGTACACAGTGCCAAAAGCACCAGAGCCGATGATTGCGCCTTTTCGAAGCTCAGATTCATTGATAATTCTCATTTTGGCCAGGTCTGGTTTGGCATTTGTAGGGGTCAATGGCTGGAAAGGAAGAATGGAAAGAAGAAAATATTATTTTTATTCATCCATGTTTGGGGGAAATCACATTGCTCTGTTAAACAAAATAAAAAAACGACATATTCAGCATCATCACAAATTACAAGACTTTACATGACACATATCTACAAACAATTTCACTGACACATCATAATTTGTTGGTGTAGCACAGCTCCCCGTTTCTAGGACAGGTTATCGTTAAAAGTGCAACCCAACTGCTATTTCTGTCTATGGTACTGTCTCTCAAAGCAACAATCATCATTTTTCTCACAAACCCAAACAAATCTCTGTCTCCTCCACACATTGGTTTGTACAATGTCACACAGTCACCTGTCAATCATGCCCATTTCTTCCACATATTTATTTGAATTATGTCAAGTGCTCATCTTTCGCTCAAACAAAACAAAGGAACAAACCTCTATTTCCTCCACTCCGGTGATCTTGGCAGTATACTCGGCAGCCTTCATGTTGTTCTGAGCCCGCTTGTGGCAGAAGAAGCCAATGACAGCAATGATGACCATGAGGAGAATGGCTCCAGGCACAGTGGAGCTGAGGATGATGATGAGTTCCTTCCTGTCCTCCCTGAGGACAGACAGATGAAGCAAGATGTGTGAGTAAGGGAGAGAGGAAGGGATGGGGGGAGGAGGGGAGAGGGAGGGATGGGGGGAGGAGGGGAGAGGGAAGGAAGGGGGGGGAGAGAGAGAGAGAGAGAGAGAGAGAGAGAGAGAGAGAGAGAGAGAGAGAGAGAGAGAGAGAGAGAGAGAGAGAGAGAGAGAGATGGGGAAGGAGGCATAGAGATTGCCGTTAGTAAGGCATAAACAGGCACCTTGCCCTGTAGAGAATTGCCTTTTGATAAGATGCTACAACTTCAAAAAGTTACATTGTATGAAAAGATAAATAAAGATTTATTTTAGTTTTAAAATCTCAAAATTCGACTGTAAAGGGTATCAAAAGTTAAAAAGGCTATTTTATTTTTTCAATGTACAGCCAATACGTACTCTGCGTTTTTCTCCAACAGCGCCACTCGCTCCGGGTGGGTGTTATCAGCACACACAATGCGATTCTCGTCGCTTTCCTCATCTTTCACTGTGTAAGGAAGCGACTTCGGACACTCTGGTGTGCAGTTGAACTGCAGAAGAGAAAACAAACAGGAATATTTAATATCTCACTTTCAAGCACAGTATCCATATGCAAATCTGCCAATAGTGACATGAAAAACATACAGCTAAACTTGTCAAAGACAACCACCACCCATTGTCGAGAAGAACTTTTGATTGATTGACAGACTAAGAGTTTTACAGCACTACTGATTATCGAGGAGAAAAGTGATCATCTAAGACAAATGTTCTTCTTGGAATGCGTCATCATATAGTCTAGTACGCACATAGCAAAATTGGCAGGATACTGATATCTTTTTGTTATGTATGAATTTTGCTATATACGTGTTTTACACTTTGCATTCACACAGCTAGCAGTACAAAATACCCTATCTGGTCACCCAGCCAGGAGAGTTACTGCAACGGATTTCTAGGACCTGCCGCATAACTGTGCCAGGTGACCAGAACGGATTATTTTCACCAGCGCATTATTGTGCCAAATGACCGCATTAAACCAATAAAAACAAAATTTTTCTTTTAAGAGCAAAGTCTACTTACTGTTTTATTCTCAGCATCGATGTAGATCTTGAAGTTAGCGCAGGCATAGCAGTCCGCAGTTGTGGGTCCTGAGCAGCCTCGTCGGCACTCGGCACTGCACTCTCTGCATTCTTTGAACCTCAGGTCGCTGTAGAAGAAGCTGGGGCATTCCTTCACGCAGAACTCTCCACTGCGCAGGTACTTGCACTCAGAGCAGAACCGCGTGTTGGGCCCCGTGCAGGTGGTGCATAGTTCGTGACATTTCTCACACACCTGGAAGACACAAGGCTCAGCATCAGACACAGGAACAGCCACAGATAATTGTTTTTAGTTTTTAGCTTTTAGTAGAGGTTTTACGGCACTCGCAATTGCATAAGGTCATATGAGTGCAAAGGGGTGGATGTCAACAGAGAAATCCTTACAGGGAATCAAACTTACTCTGCTCACCTCTCTAGCTTCAACAGCACAAAGTCTGCTTCGACTATCAAGGCACCCCGGAAATAGTGGGTCACAAGTGTGTGACAAACATACAAAAGAAGTAGAGGAAAAATGACAATAGCAAGGATTAGGATAGAAAAAGCAGCAGTTCCCTGTTGAAGATCAGGCACAGTTATGAGCGTGACATTGAGGAATCAGCCCAATTACAATTCTACTGTGCATGAACGAGAAATGTCCCGCCTTTGGGAATGGCCTAAAGACACTTCAGTCAGTGGCACCGCCCCGGGGAGGTAAGATAATTGTTGAGCAGCAACTTTCCAAGAAACTGGTCACATTGTTCGAGCATAGCACCATCGATGTATATTGTTTGACCAGTAAAAACCTCTATAAATTTTTGGGGAATTTGTTTTGTTTTCCTTTTTCTGTTTTTTTTAGTAAGAGTTTTACGGCACTTGTAACACAATTAGTTCATAAAAGTGTGAAAGATTAGAGGTATTACTAGAGAGTCATACAAAGAAACGAAGGGGGAGGAGACGTTTGGATGATTATTATGATATATGTTTGATAGGAAAGAAGAAACAAACCGCACCAGAACACCCATCAACCACCCACAGCTAATACCTTGCATACTCAAACAACATAGTAATAAACAATAAACGTGCACAAATATAGCCAGGACTGAATATTTGAGTTTGACGAGTGAGGTGGGTACAGCCGTTCGAGGCAAAAAACCTCTAGCATGAACTGAGGGGGAAATCTACACTTGAAACTTTCTGCACTCCGAACTATCTGCACTTTGAACACTTTTTGTCAAACATCTTTGATTACACTTAATTTTACAAAAGAAAGAAAAACAAAACTCTGAGACGGCAATGGAATAAAAAAGGAGGCAGAGTAACATTTGACAAGCCTTTAAAAAATAGAAGACTTCTGCTACCATTAAACATACCCTAAAGGAGACAGCTTGCTTGTTTGGTGCTCCATGCAGAGACATGAAGTATCCAGGTTTGCAGTTCTCTGTGTCAAGGGATAGACACTCCACAACTCCGTCCACAGTCTCCCGCGTGCCAATGTCACAGGAATCGCAACCGTTGGGACCCACAAACCGCTCCGGTCCTGAGCATCTGCAAGGGTGAATCAGTCAAACAGAAGTTAAATTAGTAGCCATTTTGAGAAGACAGAAGCACATCGCTATTCATTTGAAAGGATTGTTATACGTTGAAAGGGACAGTATGCATAAAACATGTCTTTGTGTAAGCTTAGCTTTTTAGAGAGGTTTTATGGTATTTGCAACACAATAAGGTCATATAAATGCCCAAGATTAGAGGTGTTATCAGAAAGTAACATCAAAAAAAAAAAAAGGAGGAGAGATAAGAATGATAGACGTTTGAAAGGACAGAAGGAGCAAAGCACATCATTGTGAAATACAACAGCAGCCTGGGAGTGGGTGCCATAGAAGTGATCTTTATTATTATTGGTAGTAAATGGTCTATCAGAGAAGAGAAAAGGTTAGACAGACATAAAAGCATAAGAAAAGAAAAGAAATAGGACCTACAAGCTGAAGGGTGTGTGCATAAAGTGATCATTTTGAGGGCAGTGCCTAAACTGTGAGGTTTCATGGGTAAATGTTATAGCAGATCAGACCAAGGAGAATGAACAGACAGAGAGAGAGAGCTGGACAGAGGAAAAACAAAAAAAGAAAATGGAGAAAAGGTGCCGTCACAGTGAAAGAGTGGTTGTGGCCTGTGAATGGCAAGATATGAGCTGGGTAACTTTTCCCTTGCTGTTACAGATGATAAAATTTGGAGTATTTGACACTTACCCATTTCTGCCGCAGAAGGGATGGCATCGTTGACAGATCTTGTTCTCATCTGGGTACATGATGTCTCCACACATGGGCTCACAGCTGTCCACGTTCTCCAGATTGCGCATGATGACGTTAGCACACTTGTCACAGTCCGTGTTGTTCTGAGGGAATGGGAAGTACATATGTGAGGTGTGCAGACAAAATGAGTTTTCTTTCGGGCTTAAGTCGTATGAACATTACAACTTCAACTTTTTAGGGGGAGTTTGTGCAATTTGTAAGTATGGAATAATAAAAGACACGGTAGACTTGAACAAAATGGCATCAACTAACAATCTTTAAATCTGACCCCAGTGTTGATTTTCGGTCGATATCTCCATCCTTGGATCGCGAGAAGTAACTCATTTTGTCAGCACGCCTCACATATGGTATTCCGATTGATTGAGTACAAGTTTTATGGCACTTTCGACAGTTTTGGTCCTGAATGTTAATATCAATGGCCTGTCCAACTATTAATGATTCAAAACATGGGCAAACAGGGTACATGGGCAAAGAGCAGAAGAAGTCTAATTAGCACAAGAATGGCCACATTTAGTTTTAGTAAGAGTTAAATGTAAAAGTCTTATATTTTAGTAAGAGTTTTATAGCACTTGCAAAACAATAAGGTCATATATAGGTGCCGAAGATTAGGGGTGTTCCAAGAGAGTAACAAATACGAAAATGAAAGAAGAGAGATCAGAAAGATAGATGTTTAATAGAAAAGAAAGAAAAAAACCCACATGGGAACACTCACCAACCACCAACTTACCAGAGAGTAATATACAAAGAAAAGAATGAGGAGAGGTATGGGCAAAACATAAACATGTATGACAGAAAAGAAGGAACAAACCCTGTCAGAGCATTTACCATTAGCTACATTCTACTAGGAATCTAATCGGGGACAATGATTTTACAGAAGAGAAGTAGAAGGCTCGGCTCAGCTCATCCCAGATCAACAACCATCCCCCCCTCATCTGCATTTTAATAATAGCTTCCGTCAACATCTGAAAATGACCAATAAATCTGCAGAGGAGAATATTTCTTAAAGTAGAAGAAATAGAAGAATTAAAGGTTAAGATGACTTGGGGCAACAAAAACAACACCAGAAACAACAACATCACCAACAGCAGCAGCAGCAGCAACAACAAGAACAGCAGCAACAAGAACAAGAACAACAACACCACCAGCAATAACACCAACACCAACAACAGACTACTCATCAACTCACAGGCCCATGGCACGTGTTGGCACACTCCTCATGGCACTGTGCACACTTTCCATCACTCTTGTGGTACAGCCTGGGAAAGTCCTGGCAGCGGTTCAGGCAGAGAGACTTGTCCTCGTACACGTAGTTGGCACAACTCAGGCACTTGTTGGGTCCCTTACCCCAGCAGCCTGATGTCCCGCACTGGGGATCGCAGACCTCCCCATTTTTCTCTGATTGAAAAAAAAAATTATTTAGGCGATTTCGCAAGCTCGTTGACACAACTTAGAAAATTCAGGAGGCTAGTATCTGACCCTACCTGTCAGGGCCAACCAGGGCTGAGAGGAAAACAACATTCCAGCAGAAAGACCAAGATACTTGATCAAAATTCAGGACATAACTTCACAGACCTTCCCACCTTTCTCTGAGAGAACAGGAGTAGATTCTATAAGTCATTAGAATTAAGGAGAAACATACCAACAAAATAACTGTCACAAAGTGCTGGGTGGGATCACAGATAAAGAAATATTTTTGATGCAAGTGTTTTTACGCCCTCATCGACAAAATTTAGATCATTTAGGAAACAAGTTTCCAAACCGGGTTGAGAAGGATACTACACCTTGGCAAAAAGATCAAGATGATCGAAAAAAATCCACTCCTCTCAGGAAAACGCACTCAGATCTCCTGTATGTATCAGCGAAGTGCCTAACCTCTTCACCACAGACACCGGTTCTCTGATAGAATTACGGAAAGATATACCAACATAGTTAAGTCTGTCCTGATGCTGGGAAGTAGACAGACAGTCAAAGGCGACAGAGGAATTATCACAAAGAGACAGTAGATATCAACATGGAGTCCTTTAAAACTCTCGGGAACAATATGGGAGCACAAGTGGAGGATTTAAGGAGAAAGGCAAAAAAACTTGGGGTGGAGGGAGAGACAGGGACAAAGAGAGACAGAAAGAAGAAAGAGAGAGAGAGAGAGAGAGAGAGAGAGAGAGAGAGAGAGAGAGAGAGAGAGAGAGAGAGAAACCCATTTTAGCCAGCAACCCTGCTCACCACAGTCTTCCTGTAGCTTGTTATGCTTCAATATCGCCTTTTGATCTTTATGGTTAAAGATCTTCTTCCAGTTGAGGGTATCCACATAACAAAGTTTTTCATTGCCAAAGATAAGAACGTCTCCGTTGCGCACCGACTTGAGAGAAGTGAGCTCCAGGGAAGTTAAAGGGGTGGATATGATGTCAAGACTGTGGCCATTCCTGAAGAAACAACAGCAAAGGGGTCAGTCACTGTTAACAATGCGTAGAGTTTAATTATGTTCTATGGCATTATTGACAGATATTAAAGAATTCAGTCTAGTACAATCTCAACACAAACTCAACAAAAACAATTTTATACAAGTTGTAATATCAGGGTGGGGGAAAGAGAAGGTATGATAGCATCAGCTAGCAGTTAAAATGTACTGGGCACAACATTTTGAAATTTGTTAAAGTTTCCTAATTTGTGATATCAGTAACATGTGCTCAAGAAATATTTTGTAAAAATTCAAATTCTAAAAGTAGTAAAAAACAAGAAACAAAACTTAAGGTAGGTACAATTGCTAAAAGAATGAAACTGTTTTCTTCCTCTCCTGTAAAATTTTGCTTTCTGAGCATAGTATATTTTGATAGCTTGCTGATGATATGCATACTGCCTCTTTAGATACTGAGATTACTTCAAAGGTGGGACATCTGATATAAATGTCCATCTTTAATAGGACTGAACTAGAGAGAGAAAAGCACCTTTCCCCCATTTGGGGTTTGAACCAGGGACATCTGCTTCATATTCTAGCAGAATAACAACAGAACTAACATTTGGCCCGAGAAAGAGGAACACTAACAACAATGTGTGAAACAAAGAGACATGCATTATGCAACATTTTATCAGTTTTTAGCCCGTGACACTTAGATGGGCCAGAAGAGGCACGTAAATAATATATCACTTTGAAACCCAAGTCATGATTCAAATTATCCAAAAACGGACATCTCTTGTTATTTACTTGTACCCTTCAACTATTTAACGACATTATCATTAACATCACCACAATCTTCATCATCATTCACTTACTGGGTAGTCGTTCTTCCATGAATGACTTCTAGACTGGAGAGGAAGCTGAGATTGGTGAAGTGTTCGTGGTTGGACTGGATGAGGAGGTAGCCGGTGATCTCCTTCACATGGCTCAGCATGGTCAGGTTGTGGGGGTGCAGTGGGTCGATGTTGAAGTAGTCGTCTCTGTGGCAGGAACAAGGCACAGTACACACCATGAGCAAACACAACGTAGACCCACTATAGTAGTACCACAGCATTCATTTTCATTTACTGACTGTACTTGTTAGACTGTTCTTTTGTTTTCTTATTAATGTAGGTGTTTTTATGCCCTTATTGGCACAATTCAGGTAAGTTAAGAAGCGGGCTTCTGACTCTGCCTGTCAGGGCTAACGTGGGCTGAGAGGGACACAACATCCTAGCAGAAAGATCGAGATACTTGATAAACGTTTCTCCCCACTTGGGAATTAAACTTGTCCAGTGTGCAAATGCAAAGCACTTAACCGCTACACCACAGGCGCTGGTATTATATTTGTGTGATTTATCTGTCTGTAACATGTTCCAGTTTCAGTTTGAGCTCAGAGAAGTACATCAATAAGACAGTCGTCATTTAGTAAAGATAAAATGTAAGATTGACAGAGAGACGGAAACAGAGGGAAAGAAAGGAAGCAGGAGCTACCAGTGGGTCACAATAAACTATGTGTGTGAAAATGTCTTTCAGCGGTCACATTATATGATAATAATACGAAAAAAACATCTTGTTGCACAATAGATACCTTGTCATTTTGTAAACAAAATTTAGATATTCCATTATCAACACTCCATTTGACTTATTTTTTTTAATAGGATCATTTCTTGGTTGGGCAAAACACTAGTGCCCATTTCGAAGCGTTCATTTTTCAAACAGAATGACTTATTTGATGATGTTTTTTTGTGGAACATATGGAATACTTAATACAAGTTTGTCAATAATTAGATCATACGAACGTCAGAGAGTCTAAAATGCTTTCTTGAAAATAATGATACAGACAAAAATCTCCATATTAGTGCCTCTGGCTGACATCAAAACAATTATATAATATGTTAAAAAAAAGGAGACATATAAAGATTTACAACACTATCCTGTATGTCGAATCTCCTGCAGTTTGAAGTTACAAACAGAATAATTTTCAAATATACTCCACCTGATCTTGCAAAATTCTCTCTGACACCAAAGACTTTATGATCATGTATGACTTTATCAGCTTCCTCATCCCCCTCACCATAAAAAAAATAGAACTGAAATTCTTTAAGTGGCAATACTTGCTAATCTGTCTGACAAAACAGCGAAATAATGAGCATCTGGATCGGAAAAGTGAGCATACACCAGAGGCCGAAGAATAATCATGTTTTCTGTCTCCTCTAAATTTTAGCTAAAAATCATCAACATCTCAAAAAATTGTTCATCTTAATTTTTTTTTTAAAGGGATATAATTTCATAAAAGTTTTCATGCTTCAGAGTAATGAAAATATCTACAATCGAAATATCATTCAGTGAATTAAATGGAAGCCGCTAAATGCACACAAGACAGCATAAAACCCCTGAAATATCATGCTTGTATGTTTTAACACGGTGAGCCATATAACATAGGACTAGAGAGATAACCAATATTTTCATACTCGATTAAGTGTTTTCTTTACAACTCAATTCAGACAAGCAAAATTACCACTGACACCAGGTAAACTAAAGTTTAATCATGAAAGATTGAGACTGAATTGACACTTAAAATGATTTCAACACAAATTTAACTAAAAAAAATTATGTATTAAAAAAATATATTTCATGTAAATCTAATCAGTGCATAGAAAAATATAACAAAAGCAATCAATCAAAAAAATAAATAACAGAAAACGAGGTTATTTGCATTATAAAATGTGCAGAAACTAAAATTAATGAGGAGAAGAAAAAAAAAAGAACTCTGCAAAAAACACAAAGAAGAAATTGAATTGACCCCCACACACTTGAACATTTGAAAGAGATAAAAAGGAAAAACAAAACAAGAACAATATGTAAACCTACAAAAGAAAAAACAAAAACAACAAGAACCCCACACACTCTGAATCATGAGTCAAAAATGAGGAAAACAAATTGTGCCATGCGAGAACCTCATGCAACGACCTACAGCCTTCCCAAACTGTTATCACGCTATTCCCAAAACAGCCAATACCAGGGCACACGCAACTAAACAATACATACAAATTTTTAATGTTACGGACACCCATGCCTTAACGATTTATAAAGCAACCTCAGAGAGATCAAAATTGCTGTAAATCTTGCTAGAGGCCGCCGGGAAAAGCTTTCAGGCTTGGATACATGCCAACATCATAATAATTATATGATTCTGAAAGATATGAACCAGCTAAGTTTGGATGTTCTAAGCATAGTGGTACCCGAAAACAATGACAACACCATGGTTATAATTGAATTTTTAAAAAAATTTAATGTAGGTGTTATACACTCCATCGACACAATTTAAATCATTTAGGAGGCGGTCTTCGACCCTGGCTGTCAGGGCCAATCCGGGCTGAGAAAGATACAACATCCCAACAGAAAGACCCACATAGACTCACTCAATAAAAATTCTCCCCATTCAGGAATCAAACTCAGGTCTCCTGCATGCAATGGCAAAGCGCCTAAACTCTACACTGCAGACACTGGTTGTGATAATAATTGATTTATTCCTTGAGTGTCTTATGAGTTACCCACACACTCAAATCTCGGCGATTGCATCTTATTAAGCATATTATGTACACAAATTATATTTAGTTGCGTGTTACCTGACCAACCTGACACTTCCCCCACAAACCACCCAAAAAATATTACGGTATTCGGGACAACATAAACATGGAAAGCTATGAAGTCACCATGCACAATACATAATATGCCACTTTCCATCCGTATGTTAATACATTAATGCGGTTAAATATCCATCGGAAGGAAACTGGGCGACTCATTCATTGAAAGTGTGCAGTGTTCACATAATCTCATATTATTGAAAGTGTACGAAAGAAAGGAACTGAGAAAGAAGTAAAGAGACGACTAATACACTGATTTTAAAAAATAAATAAAATAAAAATAACTGTGAAAAGCTGACATTTGACAATCAAGATGTACTGATCACCCAATAGAGAGGGACAGAAAATGTCTGGAAAAATTGAAAAATTCAGCCACCAAACCCAGATAGAAGCTCATGGAGAGCGGAAAGGTTTGGAGGATGGACAAGGTCGATGATTCAAACCACCTTGAAGGTAACCGATAAATGCGAAACAGAAGCGGAGAGCCTTAAATTAACAAGTTAGTACAGTCGAACCTGCTTTTATGGCCGCCTGTATAATACAATAATACCTGTACAAACGCCCACTTCTCATTTCTCCCTTGCGTACTTTTTACATGACACTGTGGAAGCCAGTACAGCCCCCTGTCTAAGACGGCCATTTTCATCCTCGACAACAGGTGACTGTCTTATGCAATGTCGACTATACTATTATTTAACAAAATATACTTGAGACCTGATGAAGGTGACAAGAATACCCCCTCTTAGTTTCTACGGGTTTTCTTCCCAAATGCGAGGGGCACTTCAAGCAAAACTGAAATAGTTATCTGCTTATGCCACAGTAAAACACAAAACACCCTAACCGTCTAAAAATATCTCTGTTAAGACCGTTCCTTTGTTCCATACCATATTATACATCACAACGTGTGTTTGATCGAATCCATACTTTCAATTTACGCATCAACATGACATGAAATCTTCATTGTACCTTCGCTGCTCCCCGTTTCGAGAAGCGTATCCAAGTTCCCCAACACCATTACTACGATGAAACTAGTCCTGATCGACCTTTTAATAGCTTGCGCCCACTTTTAAAAGCCTAACATTTTCACACTGCCCACCAAAATGTTTCTCTAAGCGGGGCATTATAGGTTACGTAAGACTAATTAGGTGATTCCCGTCGCCCACCATAATTACCAAATCGTCCACTCGTGGATGATACCTCCCAATTTGGAACGCACAGGATTAAACAAAAGACTACTGGGCTTAAAATAAAACGCTTATCACCAGATAAATTATGATAGCATACAAGGTATGTCGCGCCATTGGCACGCACACTGTGACCATAATATTAAACCCGCGTCCATTCCGTTCCTCTTTGACAGACATTAGAAGCTATCCCTGCCAGTGGCTGAATCATCGCCGGCTCCTCCAAACCTTTCACTTATTTGAGCCCGAGATGTCGGCCAGTCTAACTCACCTTTCAAATGTTGTGCTCAAAATTCTCAAGTCGCCCTGTACCGTGGTGCACCCTTCAAAGTCTTTGATAATTTTGGAGTTGAGGAAACCGGGGGACGTGCCATTACATGCTACAAGGGAGGGGACGATGCACAGGAGAAAGAAAGAGAGAACAGGAATAACTACAATATCGAGTTACACAAGCCAATCATGGGGGCCACACACGCTGCACAAACAAAAAAGCTCTGGGTAACCCACAGGGTGCAATGCAAAATGCCAGATTAAAATCTCAGTTAGTAGGGAAGCAAGACTGACATCCCTACAGACGAACAACACATAGCCAAAAACAAAAGAAACAAAAATAAAACAACAAGAAAAACCCGACAGTGAAAAGGAAGGCAACAGCTGTCACAAGTGACAGCAACTATAGAAGAGACACGCCGTGCCAACAACAGATGTAAGAAAAAGCAAGTTCACACTGAAAGTTTTCTCCAAAAAGGAAAAAAAACAAACTTTTTTTAAAATGAAAAGAACCCAGCGATTTGGATTCAATAGACCACGTCGAGTCTTTACGCCAAATATCCAGTTGATACCGTCGAGGAACCCCCCCATCCTTTAATTCTTGGTTTATTTAAGTGCAAAAGAAAAAAAACAAACTTTTTTTAAAATCAATAAAATAAACTCTTAAATATTTTACTTTTCACCCTCATTTATGAATGTAGTATAAAAAAAAATGACAGTAGCTGGGGTGGGGGAAAAAGTGAGGAGAGGATAGTGGTGTGTCTGCCTCATGGTTGGACCTCATGCTGGTGTTGACTTGGAGGTGAGCAGTGTTCACTCTGGTGGGCCTGTGTGAGTGTTTTTAGGGGGCTAGGCAAGGCCAGGATTGGGGGGGGGG
>NW_004797398.1:1440928-1446411 GCF_000002075.1 Aplysia californica
AAAGACAGGCAACAAAGAAAGGGGGAAAATATCTAAAAATGTCAATAGAAACAGGCAAAACGTGCACAACAAGTAATACAGCGTGCAACGAAACCGCCAGGGGGCGGGCGGGGTTTCAAGCCAGCACAACGTCCTCTGCCAAAATGTTCTCAGATATTTATTGTCTTCATTAAAACTTTGACATCAAAACACCATGATTTAGTAGAAATCGTTTTCGGAAGTAAAAAAAAAAAAGAAGAAAGTTGGAAACATTTATAAAAACCTATTAGTTATCACTGTTACCGAAGAGTCAAACAAAGAGTGAATTTGTGTTTGAAGGGGTTTAATGCAACTTTCAAGTGTGTAATATTATCTAAACGACACGATCTCCAAGTTCAACTTGACAAGAACAAGACAAGAGCTAGGTTGGAGAGCCTTGAAAACTCCCACACAACCCATGTGGTTGTTCAAGAACGCCCTTCTGGGGATCCTAACCAGGGTCATCCGCAAAATAACCCTGCATCGTACAAAAATAGTTGTGTGTTGTTTTTTACAAACGAAAAGAGGCTCGGCAGCCTATGTGTAATCAGAGCGCCATTCAGAGGCAATTGTTTTGGGGGTTTTTGTTGTTGTTTTGTTGTTGTTGTTTTTTTAGTAGAAGTTATACGCTCTCGTGGAATTAATTTACACCATTTATGAGACGAGCTTCGACTCGATCTCTCGGACAGTCAACCGGGACTGCTGAGAGTGATACACAATGTCCCCGCAGAAAGACGGAGATACTCGATAAAAACTTCTACCCACACGAGAATTGCGTTGTTGACGTTTACAGTGGTGCGAAACAGATTGTTAGAAGATTGTTTGTTTTTGTTTTGATTTTTAAAATTTTTATTTTATTTCTTTTTTTGAACACAGACAGGGATCGCATGAGAACGGAGCTGCTTCAATGTTGAGGAGGAAATTCGACACTAGCCTTTTGCAAATAAAAACGTTTCAAGTGAGACATCTAAATCTTGGCGCAAGCGAGGTCGTTGAAGTGTTAACTTGTTAACTTCAGATAAAAGAAGGGGGGGGGGGGGATGCATCCGAGCGCGCATACACACTCACACACAATTACAAATTTCAATACTCGCGCAAACACACGCAAACACACACAAACATACATTATTAATACACATACAATTACACACATAAAAACATTGACACACATATAAATACACCCATCATACATCTAACTCACAAACCACACACAAAAATAGAACATAAGACAGCGGTTGTTGTTGTTGTTGTTGTTGTTGTTGTTGTTGTTTTCCTTTTAGTTTAGTTTTGCTTTTTTGGTCAACTCAGTAAAACTTTCAGAGTTTCGGCAGCGACACACTGCAGAGAAAATACTCGTCTTTACTCAAAACCCGCCAATAAAGACCACACAAAATTTACAACATAGCCAGACAATATATTCAAAATCGAGGAATCCAAGAGACCAACAATTAAATGCAACAAACATGCTCAAATATCCGGAAGGAGATGCGTCAGTCGCATGCGCGTCATCGTAAGAGCAGCATTATCGTTCTTGGACAAAAAAGCTTTGGCCATGCAGTTTACAAGAGAACATATAACCACTCACGCATACAAACACACACAAACACACACACACACACACACACACACACACACACACACACACACACACACAAAAGTACACAAAAAACACCCCATGTAGAACACTCATGAGAAATGTACAGATGTGCATGTTCACGCCCAGAAACTAGCAAACTTCAGCAAGTTTGC
Organism: Aplysia californica; assembly: GCF_000002075.1. Classification (NCBI taxonomy): domain Eukaryota; kingdom Metazoa; phylum Mollusca; class Gastropoda; order Aplysiida; family Aplysiidae; genus Aplysia; species Aplysia californica. The sequence goes on from NW_004797398.1 coordinate 1,442,696, forward strand.
TTACACGACCGGGCGCGCCGCACGAACGCGAGCACACACATAGGCGCGAGCGCGCGCACATACAAAGACACACACACACACCACACACACACACACACACACACACACACACACACAGGCACACACGTTAGCGCGCACGAACACACACACACAAACAAACGTAAGCGCGCGTGAACACACACACACACACACACACACACACACACACACACACAAACTAAAAACAAAAACACTACAAACGCATGCAGAGTCAGTGTTGAACACGATGCGCTTGCCGCCGTCACGAAAGCACAGTGAAGGTGGTTTCAGTCAGTACTTCTTTTAGAGAAACAAAACAGTTAAGAGCATTTCCAGGAGGTAGTTACGCTACTATGTCCAGTCAAGCTAAACAAATTGATTCCGTTTAGAAACAAAGCAAGACTAAAATTTTGCTTGAAGAAATTCTGCAGCTTTATAGAATTTTAGTCTTTTTTTAAAGTTGACGGTCAATCCCAATTATGATACAATTGGCTACATATGTCGTCCAAAACATCCGCTCCCAAAGTAAGGGTGGGTTGAGCATTCAGTATGGCGAGCTCGTCTTTTTGGGCCAATTTAGAATTTCAGACTTTTTCTGTAAAAGCACTGCTGGTCAATGTACTTGTGACCTGGTAGCTCTAAAGTCAGTTTGTTAAAAAAATTTGAGGATATCTCTTTTCCGCAGAGAAACGGGTAAAAGGCGGCTTTGGGTTTTTTTCTTCATTGACCCACTTATCATCCCCGCATGACCCACTTATCATCCCCGCATGACCCACTTATCATCCCCGCATGACCCAGTTATCATCCCCGCATGACCCACTTATCATCCCCGCATGACCCACTTATCATCCCCGCATGACCCACTTATCATCCCCGCTCAGTTCGGGTTTCAAGGGAAACGACGAAACAACGAGATGAAAATACATATGCCAAAAAATATTTCGAACATGAAATTATAATTATAAAAAAGCAAGCTTTGCATCAGGACAAAATATGTCTAGTCTCGCCCTTTCCAAAACGTCAGCTTCCGGGGAAAAGTGGGGGTGGGGTGGGGGTGGGGGGTCGCTGATGACGACCTTTCCTCCACTGATCAAGACGGCAAGCAGTTTGTGGTGCCTTGTAGTTTAAAGCCTAAACTTCGAGTTTTAACGACATAATGAAGTATTTTTATATCCTATCAAAGAACAAAATTGTCTATTATTATTATAACACGGACAAGTATGAAGTTATCCAATGATATTCAGTAGGTACAGCTCTGACAGACGCCAGCTTGGGACGCGCGCGACAGATGCACGCCACGCTTGGCGGTCATTCAACGCCACAACACGAAGATGCATGTACTACCAGCACAATATTGGGATTTTCCAGTTATTGTTCCACACCACCAACATGCCATGGTGCGCCACACACGGAGACCGGATGCCATTAGAAAAAGAAAACAACAAGAAACACTCTCGTCCGACACACGTCGACCACGGTACAGAATATGGCACGAGACAAAAGGAAAGCATGCCCGACCAGGTTGCAGTAGTCAGTGTTATGAGTAGTGGGCGAGTAAATGCTAGAAATTACAAAAAATTACAACATTCTCCTCAGACTACGTATGAGTGGTGGCAGAGGGGGGTTTGGGGGGAGGAGAAAGGAGGCACAATGTCGATAGAACGTCATGCCATTCGGCGAAAGCAGGGAGCCACTTACCCCGTAAAGGTAGCCAAGAGAATTCTGACATTGCCATTTACTTTGGTACAATTTTCAAAATTGTGCAAGTTCTCTCCGCTTATGTGGTCAGAATTGCTGACGCCATCGCATTCTTTTGGACCGATTCGGAAAAGTCAGATAATGGATTTTCCAAAAGGCGACGGCAAGTGAGGCATGAGTACACAAATCGAAACACAGGGAAGGGGAAGATTGGAGGAAGAGAAAATAAGAATTAGACGTATAAAATAGACGTATAAAATACGTACATGTCAAGGAAGAGAAAATATGAATTAGACGTATGAAATACATACATGTCAAAGTATATCAAACGGAAGTGATAAAGAGCATAAGCATCTTGTGACAGAGAAGGACAAACAATCAAAATCTTTTCTTCAGAAATATATATCACGTATATCATCAAATACATATAGTCCGTTTACATTGAGATCAAAAACGCTAAAAAAAAATCCCATCTCATGACATATAAGAGTTTCCAACAAAACACAAAGAACAGAGAGTCATGCCTCGCGTCACATCATAGGAGTCAGAACAGTGCAAGAAGAAAGAAAGTGTGGAAACAGTGAAAAACATGAAACAAGAGAAACAGCAATCCCACACGCTAATTGAATTTTAAACGAAAATTGTTAAGACAGATGTATCACAGAACATCATCAAAGCTATAACTATCTCTCACTCACACACACACGCACACACACAGAAACGAAAAAGCAATACAAACATACACACGCAAACAAAACTAAAGTTACCAGCAATATCATTATTCCGGTTTCTTTCACAATGCTATTTCAAACAAACACAATAACATGAGACTGAAACAAAGATTAATTAGTTTTTCAAAAATGTAATATTGTAGAAGCGTATCGACATTATTAAGATAATTTAGGAAATGGGCTGCTTTAACCTTGTGTGTCAGGGCCAATCGGAGTTGAGAGGGCTACAACATCCCAGCAGAAACATGGTGATACATGTACTCGATAAAAATGATTCCAACTAGAGAATCAAATTCACGCCATTTGCTTGCGACGGCTTAGCGCCTTATTGCTGCACCACATACGCCAGCAAGAAACTTTCAGACACTGAATGAATTATTTAAATATAAGAAGTGAAATAACCAAGTGTTAATTAATGCAAAATACCCTGTATATCTTAAACTCTGGGAAGACTTGCTTGTTAACCATTCGATTGCTGATTTGTAAAGTTATTGTAAAACGTTTTACATCCCCATCGAAACACTTTAGACCGTTAAAGAGGGGGACCGCTTTGACCCTCCCTGTCATGGCTATCCTGGGCTGAGATGGATTAATTAACACAATATCCCAGCACACAGGTGGAAGTATAATATTATGTATTCCATAAAATAACGTCATCCCAACGTGGGAACTGAGCTCATGTCTTTTGGGTGAAACTTCCAAGAGCCTTACAATAACACACAGACGCCTGTCCCATTCACCTATCAGGTTTCAATTTTTAAAAATGTAGCAAATCAGACACCAGACCCAAATCTTAAATTTTAACCTGTAATGGCAAAGAAACATTTCACATTTTAAAAATTTTTTGGCACTTAAAAAACAATGAATACGATTTGCCTGAAATATTCTAACTCTTACAGTTTCCATTTCAGTAAAAGCAAGCATATAGACACAATAGCAGTCTTTAAGGGCAGGCAAAGAGTAAGCAAGCGAGATAGACACAAACGAGGTAGAGTTAAGGAGAGACACTATAGAGATCGAGTTTAAGGTGAGCCTATCAGTCACAACACCCTCCAACCACCCGTGTGACACAGTAGTGCATTCAACAGACACGAAACAAGTAGTTAAACGAGAGAGTTTATCAGTAATAACACCCTCAAACCACCCCCGTGTAGCAGCCACCAGTCTACTTACGCTTGGGGCAGGGTCCTTTACAAGGCTTGCAGTGCACGCCGTCCTCGGCGTGTTTCCCGGCGCTGCAGGCCCGCACACAGTGGCCGTTGTCCTTCA
>NW_004797398.1:1446924-1448563 GCF_000002075.1 Aplysia californica
GGGGGGGTGGAGATAAGAAGCAGGGAATGCAATGTTCTGTTTGTTACATCATAATACAGACTATGTCGATTCTTATTCTTTTCTCTTTATGAGCAGCAAAACAAAAAGCATGGCAGACAGAAATAACAGATGGAAAACATAGAAGAAGAATCTATCAGTGGCGTCATCAAGCCATCAAAGTTTTCTTTAAAAGCAGAAAAAAACGTATTATATCATATCAAGACAGTCTTTTCCATTTGAGCCCGTTTGTTGTTTAAGTCCAAGTATCAAGGAATATATCAAAACAGCGGTCATTGACAGAGGCCATATACATAGCTATTTTATTTATTTAACAAAACAAATAAAAAGCCATTGTCCTTGCATTTCAGATGTTAATAATATACATTGGAATAAGTTCATTACTATTTCCTAAGAGAACTGTTGCCAATACTGTGCAGTTGCCAAAAAGGCAGGCAGTCCTCTTTTAAACAAGTGGTCGCCTTAAGATACAGTAACTTTTGAAAGAAGTAGTCACCTTAAGAGACAGATGTCTTTTAAAGCGGTAGTCACTTAAAAAAGGCTGCCTCCCTTTACTAAAACAGTAGTCTGCTTTTACAGAAGTAGTCATTCAACGGGCAGCCACCTTTTAGAGAGGCAGTCCGTTTTTAAAGAGGTAATCATTGAACAGGCAGTTTAAAAAGGTAGCCTTCAAAAAGAGGTAATCATTTAACAGGCAGTTTATAAAAGTAGCTTTCTGAAGAGGCAGTCATTACACAGGCAGTCGTTTTTTTTAGGAAGCAGTCATTAAACAGGCAGTTCCCTTTATAAGAGGTAGTCATTAAATGAGCAGTTCCCTTTATCAGGATAGTCATTAAACAGACAGTTCCCTTTATAAGAGGAAGTCATTAAACGGGCAGTTCCCTTTATATAAAAAGTAGTCATTAAACAGGCAGTTCCCTTTATATAAGAGGTAGTCACTAAACAGGCGGTCCCCTTTATAAGAGGCAGTTATGACACAGGCGTTTGCCTTGAAGAGGCAGTGGCCACGTCAGTTCTTTTCTTGCACACAGGACTCACCAGGGCACTCCTTGACGCACACAGAACCGAAGGCGTACTTCACGTCCGGGTTGTCTATGTTCATCATGGTGGCTGCGTCGTATTTGGTGGCCTGAGGGCAAAACGCCACACAGCCTTCGTCGTCCAGGTAGTTCTTGCACGCCTGGGGATAAGTAGGTTTGTTGGTTTTGTGCTTTAGTAAATAGTGTTTTACGGCACTTGCATCACAATAAGGTCGTAATATAAGTGCCGACGATTAGAGGTGTTACAAGAGAGTTTTTTGGTGTGTTTTTTTCGTAAGAGTTTTACGGCACTTGCAACACAATAAGGTCATTTAAGTGCCGAAGATTAGAGGTGTTACAAGAGAGTAACAAACAAACAAAAAAGAACGAGGGGAGATAAAGATGACATATGTTTGATAGGAAAGAAGAAACAAACCACACCAGAGCTCCCGCCAACCACCCACGTTTGTTGGTTTGTTTGAGTAAAAAGAAGCACATCGGCACAATAGTGGTTATTTAGTGCTGAGGGAAAAGTAAGACAGACAGACGGACAGAAACAATTGAGGGACAGTAAAGAGGCAGGACCTACCAGAGCCCCCCCC
>NW_004797398.1:1450091-1452511 GCF_000002075.1 Aplysia californica
AGAGAGAGAGAGAGAGAGAGAGAGAGAGAGAGAGAGAGAGAGAGAGAGAGATCACTTCGACATGTTTAAAGAAATCCAAAACAGTGAAATATACAATGTAACGGCGAGCAGTACAAAATCTAGGCAAAAATGAAGACGAAGTCGAATCCTTTTTAACACACAGGAAAGTTTCTTAACAACATGTTACCTTCTCTCTCACGCGCGCGCACGCACACACACACACACACACACACACACACACACACAAACAAACAAAAAGAAAACACCCTCAAACAACAACAAGAACAACAACAAACAAACCCAATAACAACCACACACGCATAAAAGAAACGGCAACAACAACAATATAAACAAGAGTAACAAAAGTGTCCGCATATCACATTGTATAAAGATTGTACCCAGCCCGCACTCACACGCAACGCAATAAAACAACGAGGAATCTTAACATTTACGCGGTCCTTGTTGTGATTACTTACAATTGCAGAAGCCTTATAAAAGGGAAGAATCTTGACTGTCTGTGGACGACCACACGGGTACAGAGCTCTGTGGAGCAAGTCAATGACAGAGACATGCCATTAGCAGTGACAGTGGCAGTGAAAATGACAATTACAATTACAGCAACAGTGACATTGACAAAGCCAGTGATGATCACAACGACAGAAACAATAAGCAATAACATGATAATAACAATGACAGTGACTATTACAACAATAGTGACAACTACAAAAGCAGTAGAAGTGACAATGCCAGTAGTGACAATGGTAATGAAAGCGACGATTCCAGTGACGAAGACAGCGACAATGACAATTAGAATGGCAACAGCAATGCCTAAAGCTATGACAAAACCAACAACAGTGACCATAACAGTGGCAGTAGCAGTGATCAAGACAGTGACAACATCAATGACGATCTCAATGATAGTCACGTGACAGTCACAAAGACCATGACAACGGAAATGACAGCAGAACGATACTGAAAGTGACAATTCCGATGACAGTAAATGAAAAAAAAAACATCAACGTTGTCACAATTATCCCAAATGTTTTGTTTTGGTAAGTGTTTTTGGCGCTCGCAATTGCACAAGGTCATATTATTATGAGCGCGCGGGACACATTGAACCTTCAGTTTGGAAGAAAACGAAAGCAGACGAGAGAACATGGTTAGTATAGAGAGCAGGAAAGAAGGTGAAAGTACACAATTAATTTTAGAGAAGAAGATATTCCGTCTCTGACAGGTTTCGAAACCCGGTTCACCACACTAGATCTAGCGCTATTCCACGGTTACTGACAGGACATTTGGACTTAAACTTTTTTTATACTGATAACATTATAATTATAATTCAATTTCAATAAATTTATTTTAACTTTAAATGATCAGAACATAATTTGAAAGACAAAATCGTATTAAACGCAGTCATTTGAAAATAAAAGTATTTCAGGCAAATTCGGTGATGTGTTTAGTCTCGGTAACTGACAGGACAGAAAAAACACCTCATTTGTCCCGTCAGTTACCGTGGACTAGCCTTCTATCTGGTTTGAACAACTTACGATGACATCAGCAGGTCAATGGGTGGAATGACAGGAACGTAGCACGATTGTTGGTCCTGTAGACAGAATGAACATACACATTGCCGTTTGGGGAGTAAAACAGAATACAAAAACGTTAGAAAGTACCAAAACAAACCCCCTCGCCCCCTACCCCCGAAAAAAACCCACACCGATCAGTAATACAAAGTGACAACTATAATAAATACCACCATTACCATTACCACTACAATTACAACCAACACTACCGTTACTTCTATCAAAACCAGCACCTCCAAGAACAACAACAAACACAAACAATACACGACAATAAGAAAAATAACAAAAAGGACAACAACATCGTCACCATCACAACAAAACAATAACAACTACAAACAATAACCATAAAGAACAACAACAACATTAACAAAAACAACAACAATAACTACTACAATAACAACAATACCATCATAGCAACAACAATAACAACCACAAACAATAATCATGAACAACAACAACAACAACAACAGCAACAGCAACGACAAAAGCAACAATAGCAACAGCAACAACAACAACAGCAACAACAGCAACAATAACAGCAACAGCAACAACAACAACAACAACAGCAACAGCACTAACAACAACAACAGCAACAACAGCAACAACAGCAACGACAACCCCCACCTGTCCCCAGAGACTGTCGCCGCCACAGTTCCTCACTGAACACATGTCGATGTAATCACAGGCGATGTAAGCGGTCGCGTTGTTCGGAAGCGCAAAGTTCCTCAGGCCAAAACGCCAGTTTGTCTCTGTGCAGATCTTACACAGGCTGTCCTCGTCACTGGGGTCTTTCACGTCTATGATCTGTTAGGATAGGAGTGGGAGGGTGGGGGAGGG
>NW_004797398.1:1452611-1454696 GCF_000002075.1 Aplysia californica
TTGAGCACTCCGCTGGATTGCTCCGGGGCCCACATAATTTTGGCATGGAATAGTGCACAATCTATGGCATTTATTATAAGATTGCCTACTTACTGTGGGCTATGTTTCGGCGCTATTCCGCAGGAGCACATTTGAGATGTGCCGTCTTATTAATATTAATGTACCGTCAAACTTTCTACAAGTCTCGTCATCGCTTGGGTTATCCCAAAGAGCGATTTATAGGTCAGGTTTCCACTGTTGACTATACTGTTATGTTTAGATACAGCGCATGAACTTAGGCATGGCATAGTAGATGTTTTACGGCGCTATAGAATAAAAATGACAGGTACGGCGCCAGCGAAGGCCTTGCTTTGATATAATATTTGGCTAGTGTTAGTTTCTGGCGTCTTTTATTTTATTATAGTGGGTGCTTTACGTCATAGAACATTAAAACATTTTGGGCGGCACTGCACGACCGTGCTCTATGGACGAACCGCGCCTGACAAGAGGAGTTAAGGACGATAGATGCTTGACAGTAAAGAAGAAGCAAACCACATCAGAGCACCCGCCAACCACACACTATTTTAGTAAAAAAGAAGCACATGGACAAAACAATGGTCATTTAGTGCTGGGCAAAAGTAGGGCAGACGGACAGAAACAAAAGAGGGCAAAGAAAAGAAGTAGGACCTACCGGCACTAGTGGCGCTGCGATGATCTGAGTATAGGAAGCACAATGACACAAAGAAAATAAGAAAAAGTAGAGATAAGGACGACAGAATGATGTTTGATAGGAAAGAAGGAGCAAACCACACCAGAGCGCTCACCAACCACCCACCCATCCACAGACAGACAGCCTTGTGCGAGCACACTTAGAAGCAAAATTAATTCGCACACAAAACTAGTCACTTTAATCTATTCTAGCATCTCCATTTCCCCCCTCGCAACACTCCGCTCCGTTGCACATTTACTGCATTTCTTACATTGATGTCTGTCAGGAAGATTCATCAATTCGATTCAAAACTTACTCTCTCAACCTTTTATTCCGCCTTCGTTCAGCCTCCACAAAAAATGCGTACAAAAAGAAATGAATAAATTTTAAAAAAGAAACGAAACGGCATGATGGTTGTAATCTCAAGACGTATAAAACATTAATATCGGTGTGCGTACTTCGCTGCGCTCCCTGTGGATTCTTCGCTCGTAATCCCAAGCGACACGACGTATGTTTTAGAGGTGTGATACATTTACAGAGATACTAATGCAATTATAGCAGGAAAAATACTTCGTCTCGAAGGCCCGTAGTACTCCAGCCCGGCTGGATTTGAATGAGCACATGATCATTCTTCCACGTGTCTAAATGTTAACGCAAGAGGGTGTTTGCTTTAAAAACACGGGAGATATCTCGGAGCAAAGCCCATCAATTCCTGTATTTTCATCCCATTTTCTGCACTACGCTCTCCCGCGCGCGGCCCGCCGGGGGTGGTGTTGGCAAACCATTGCGAGGAGTATGGGTTCAACAGCTGTAAAAGCAACGTGCACGCACACACACACACACACACACACACACACACACACACACACACATACACCCACCCACACACACACACAACTGTCACCACAGACCCACGAGACATTCAGGTGACTCGGATCAGAGGAAAGGTTTAAGTAGGGTCAACGACCGCTGGAAAATCTTTCGAGGAAGAGCAGGTCGGAAAGTTGTCCGTTTTTTTAAAGATACATTTTCATCTTTTTGTTATGTTTTTGTTATGTTTTTGTTTATGCTTTTGTTTTGTTTTTGTTGCATAATACAGTTATAATACGTTCCCCCTTTCTGCAAGCTGATCAATTAACTAGGTTTACAGTGATCTTGTTTTTTTCAATGTCTTATCCTCTCGTATATTTGAGTTGTTTGAAAGCGCGCCAAATATTCTGACCTTGGTAGTGTTTGTGGTCTAGTGGTCAGCCTACCGGACTCGTAACCGTGAGGTTGGGGGGTCGGGGGTTCGAGCCTGAGCTCGATTCGACGTTGTGTCTGTGTGAAAGATACTTTACACGAATTTCCCACTTGGCTCGGTCCTTTCGGAGAAGGACGTTAAACTCGGAGGTCCC
>NW_004797398.1:1454796-1458086 GCF_000002075.1 Aplysia californica
TCTCACACACACACACACACACACACACACACACACACACACACACACACACCCAGAGCAGAGACAGCGTGAGTCGCGATCGTGAAGGGTAACCTCGGGGGTGGGAGGAAACTGGAGCCAGGCGGCATGCACTCATTTTTTTATTAACCAAATTATATAATATCAAAAATACTAGCCGCTTGTCGCATGAACCGGATTTTCAGTGAACCAGACTCGTGATTAAACAGTGGAAAATAGTTTCTTCTTCTCTTCTTCTTAGACTGGAGAAACACCATAATTATGCCGGCGTCTGTGGTAGTATGGAAGTCAACGTTGTACGCAGAAGACCTGAGTTCGATTCTCGGTGGGGGGAGAATCTTTATGGAGTATCCCTACCTGTCTGCTGGCGGGGATATCGTATCCCTCTCAGCCCTGGTTGGTCCTAACAGTTTAAAAAGTGACAGGTAGGGTCGAAGTAGAAAAATGACCCGAATCAAAAGTTCACAAGTCCAAATTATATTTCTTTCTTTCATATCCCTAGAAAATCTCCCTTTTTTAAAGTTTGGGGTAGGGGTGGGAAGGGGAGCAGTGAATTACTTGGATAACCAGATATAAAACTCCCATGTCCCTCAGCTGTTACGGTTTTTAGTTTTAGTAGAGGTTTTACGGCGCTCGCAACTACTGCATAAGGTCATATAAGTGCCAGAAGATTAGAGGTGTTACAAGAGGGTAGCAAACATAAAAAAAGAAGAAGGGGAGATAAGGACAGATGTTTGATAAGAAGGAAGAAGCAAACCACACCAGAGCACCCGCCAACCACCCTCAGCTGTTGCGGTAACGTGACACGATGCCTTCAGCAGATCCGATCCGTGCTGACATCGGCGCTCTAAACGCTGACCCAAACAGATCTCACCCACGCTGTGTCACTACCAGCGAAGTTTGCCTAGTCAGCAGCGAGGAAACGCCAAACTACTCGTCATGAATGAATGAATGAATGACACTTATTTTGTATCGAGATCACATATCATGTTATTGACAGCCGCAATTACAATTGGTCATACTACAATAAGAAAAACGAACACTCTACATAAAATATTGAACTATCCTGGGAAAAAAAATACCCCCCCCCCAAAAAAAAAAGCAAACAAAAAGTGTTCGACTTTATTTGGTGGATAGTTTTGGTAAGAGTCGGACAACGACGGTTTGCTTTTGAACAAGTTGTAATGCACTACTGGGCGTCATATACAAAATACAGACCCAAACATTAACGGATATTTTCGAATGTCCGTCTGTCCCAAAATCATAATGCTGTGTTTGTCTCTCTGCCTGTCTGTCTGTCTGTTGTCTGTCTGTCATAATGCTGTGTCTGTCTGTCTGTCTGTATCTCTCCCAAAAAGCATTTTCTGTACAGCACAACGCACTCAAACAGAAAAGGGAAAATTCCTGTTTCGAATTTATTGGTCAAAATGAAGTGGAGAAAGAGGGGAAAACAAACAAAACGTTAACGCATTTCATGTCTAAAATAAATCACCCCCCCCCCCCCGAAAAAAAGGACCCAAGAAATCCCAACAAAACAAAACAAAACACAAAACAAAACAAAACAATCCAACCAAACATACAAAAACCAAACCAAAGAAAACCCCAAAACGAACCAAACATCAGAGACAAGCGCAAATCTGAGCCTGGACATGCAGCAACACAGAGCTCACTTTCTTCAGCTGGAGATAGTCTGCACATGGCGGCGCCGAGATAAGACGTGGATACCAGGGGGTTTTTGCTTGGCAGAAAGAGGGCGTCGCTAGCATAGATATTCTGGCATGGGGGAAATTTTTTAAAATAAAAAATAAAGAAACCGGATCTTTGCAAAGATTTAGAAAAACCCACGCGTACAACAACGACGAAGATCATAAAAAACGTATTTGAGTCGATTAAGTTTTTAAAAAAAGCAAAACAAAAATCATCCGTGAAGGCAGTATTTGCTTAACTCCGTCCATCAAAGTGAGGCAGATCTGACTCTTTAACAGATTTTCACGACAAACGTCGTTTTTGATCAGAGAGAAAGAAAAAAACAAAAACAAGATGAATTAGAACAAAAACAAAAACACCTACGTCAGAGAAAAGCGTAACAAGGTGGTCCTGGGGGGCGAAATCGCCAGGAAAGCGACCAAACGACCCAGGAAAATCGCGTGGCCGTGCAAATGGAAAAGATGGCGCGAGAGATAAAGCAGTTGCGTCACTGTCTCGTGTTTGTGTTTACGTCTGGGACAAATGAGAAGGGTGTTTGAGCCCATGGACACACGCTGAAAGTAAAGTAAGTGCATGGGTTTAACGCCTCTGTCAACTGTTATATCATCAAAGAGGCGAGACCTCAGAATTAAATGCTTATCTCCTATAGGTTTGTTTGAGTAAAGGGAAGCACATCGACATAGAAACTGTCACTTAGTGCAGGGAAAAAATCAAGACAAGAAAGATAGACAGAAACCATGGACGGAAAGAAAAGACGCAGGGCCTACCAGTGGCGCGTTGTAACCACCCTCATCTCCGAAAGGACCGGGCCAGGTGGGTGTATGGAGAACCTTAAAAACTCCCAAAAAACAATGTAAATCCAGAAAGACCGGTTGGGGCTTCGTGGTCGCCCGCTCCGTAGTCCAACATGATACCAATTCAGGTAACGGACCCAGACACTCTCTATGAGGGTACAGTTAATTACGCAGGACAGCCTGTAAAACTATACCCTTCTTGAAGTGTAGGAATTTAGAAATTCCCCCAGCGGCGCAATTTAGATAATTTAACAGGAGGGCTTGGGCCCTGCCTCTAAGGGCCAACCTGGGCTGAGAGGGACTGAAAGCTCCAGCAGAGAGACCAGGATACTCAACAAAATCTTTCCCAACTCAGGAATCGAACTTAACTTCTCGGCGTTCGACGGCGGAGTGCCTACCCCTTATACCACAAATGCCAGTACTGAAACTTCGCAAAAAGAATGACCAATGTTTTAACGAAAACACTGGTTTAAAAAGAAACAGAGTTTGAAAACAATCTTGTTTTTCTCTATGAGCCGAGCACCAGATGAATTGTCGATTACAGATTGTGTGCACAATGTCCGTCATATTTCGCCAGGAACCGACAGAGAAGGAAAACCGCTAGCCTGAAAAGTAGAAGACGCAGGCCATAACAGATGACCCATCAACCGAGGCACATATTCTGCAAGAGCAAAATAATTAAAAGTGCAAAAAAAAGTAAAACGAAAACAAAAAACAAATTATCCTCAAAATAAAAAACAATAATTTGACACAAACTCCGAAGGACCCCCC
>NW_004797398.1:1460851-1462789 GCF_000002075.1 Aplysia californica
CACACACACACACACACACAAGAGGACAGAAGCCACACATGTAACCACCACCACCAACAACAACAACAACAACAGCAGCAGCAGCAACAACAACAACAACACCAACAACAAAATCAACAACAACTCACAGTCAGTGGGCGACACGGCAGACTTGCTGGTCTTTATGACAACCGGCGGCTTCTCCCGAGGGTTGATGTCCGTCCAGTTGATGGTGTTCTCGAAGCACAGGTAGTCGTTGTCCTGGAAGAACACCTTGCCCTTGATGATCTCTGTGGAAGGAAAGCGGAGATTTCCCAGTAGTTTTAGGAAGAGTTTTTTTAGTAAGTGTTTTACGGCACTTGCAACACAATAAGGTCATATAAGTGCCGAAGATGAGAGGTGTTACAAGAGAGTAACAGACACAAAAAGAAGGGGGGGGGGGGATAAAGACGATAGATGTTTGATAGGAAAGAAGAAGCAAACCACACCGGAGCACCCGCCAACCACCCACTAGGAAGATTTTGTTTTAAATTAGTAGAGGTTTTACGGCACTCGCAACTGCATAAGGTCATATAAGTGCCGAAGATGAGAGGTGTTACAAGAGAGTAACAAACATAAAAAAGGAAAAGGGGACATAAGGACAACAGATGTTCGATACGAAAGAAGAAGCAAACCACACCAGAGCATCCGCCAACCACCCACTAGGAAGAGTTTTTAGGGCGCTTACAACACATCATGGTTATATAAGTGTCAACGATTAAAAGTGTGACAAGAGAAATGTTTTTGGCTGTTGTTTTTTTAAAGAGTGTTATTACGAGTTTTACAGCATCCGCAACACAATATGATGGTGTAAGTCTCAAAGATTAGAGGTGCTACTGAAAAGCCTAGCTTACTTTAGAGTTTGACGGCACTTACAACACGGATATGTCATAACATGGGTGCCAAGGATGCGCTTTACAATCTATATTAATATTACCCCAGCAGACCTGGTAGCATTTTGAAACAATCAACACCTCCTGGAAAGCATACAGAAAAGAAGATAAAGGACGTAAAGGAAAAATACCAAAAATAAAACCTCCCTTCAAAAGCTACCGAGACCTTAGTTTAATTTTAGTAGAGGGTTTTCGGTCCTCGCAACAGCATAACGTCATAATATGAGCGCGAGGACATTAGAGGTGTTACAAGAGAGTAAAACACATAAAAAAAAGGGGAGATAAGGACGACAAGTGTTCGATAAGAAAGAAGAAACAAACCACACCAGATCACCCGCCAACCACCCACACAGAGATCTTAACTTTCCAAACTCACCCGTCAAGTTGGTAAAGCGGAGCTCTCGGAGACCCCTGCGGCCGCCCTTCTCAAAGTTGAGGGCCACGAAGAGACTGTAATGTTCGCCCGACTTGTCATGGTAGAACTGAGGGGAGCCTCGGATGATCCGCAGGCTGGTCAGAGGGATGGACTCCACCACGTTGCCCACGAGTAGCACGTAGCCTGAGGACACAGTTTCAGTTGTAGTTCTAGTAAGCGTTTTACGGCACTTGCAACACAATAAGGTCATATAAGTAACGAAGATTAGATTTTAGTTTTAGTAATTAGAGGTGTTACAAGAGAGTAACTAACGCAAATAAGCAGGATGGGAGAAAGAGACGATAGATGTTTGATGGGAAAGAAGAAGCAAACCACACAAGAACACCCGCCAACCACCCACTGAGGACATAGTGGCGTAGTGGGTAAAGTGTTGCGGGTTCGAAGGATGGGGTCATTGGAGTGGTCGGAGGTCAGGGGTCAGGGGTTTGGGGTCGTAGGTCAGGAACTGAAGGTTGTAAAATGGAACGTCCGACTATGGTGCAGCATTGTTAATTATTATAGCCTGAGTCTGAGAGTCTGGAAGAACGGCACTTTTCTTCTTCTTCTTCATCTTCTTCTTCTTCTGGTGGTGGAGGAGGAGGAGGAGGAGGA
>NW_004797398.1:1463264-1464820 GCF_000002075.1 Aplysia californica
GAGAGAGAGAGAGAGAGAGAGAGAGAGAGAGAAAGAGAGAGAAAGAGAGAGAGAAAGAGAGAGAGAAGGTGGCGGAGGACGGCGGAAGTCCGAGAGTGACAGAGTTAGACACGAGAGGCAGACAAACAAAAACAGAAAGACAAACAAACAGTCGTACATACAAGCAAACAAAAGACACACATTACCTGTAACCTCCCGGATTTGGGAGAGAAAGCTGAGATCGTAATCGACGTTTGGCTCGTCCAGGAAGACAATCTCCAGATTGCCGGCCAGGTAGGTGCAGTTGGTGTAGGTTTTGCGGTACCGCTCGTACCTGTACTTGGGGTCTCCTTGGTTTGTTACGCCGGTGTTGGTCCCATAGCACGCTGCAACACAAGAACAGAAAAATAACTGATTAAGTTTACAGTTCGTATTTCCTTTTTAAAAAAAATAGTGAATGCTTTACAGTATTCAAGAAGAAACACGGTGATGGTCAATATAATAAGCTCTTCCAAAACGGAAATCGAATCCGGGTCTTCTCTTCCGTTTAATTTTAGTAAGAATTTTTTAATTTTTAACAAATGAATATAGTTTAAGTAAAGTTTTTACGGCGATTGCAACTGCATAAGGTCATATGAGCGCCAAGGGTTGGAAGTCAACAGAGAAGTCCAAACTTGGAATCAGGCTTTCTCTGCTCACCTCTCTAGCCTCAACAACACAAAGTCTGCTTCAACTATCAAGGCAACCCAGAAATAGCAGTTTACAAGAGAGTGCCAAACATACAAAAAAAAGTAGCAGAAAAAAGATCACAGTAAGGATAAGGAAAGAAAACGTAGCACTTCCTCCAACGTTGTTTCGGTTAAGTATGAGCATGGCAATTCTACTATGCATACGAACTTAATATCCCCCCTTTGGGAATGGCCTAAAGACACTTCAGTTAGTGGCATTGCCCTTGTGGAGGGAGGGGGGGGGGCAGCGAGAGTATAAAACGGTATTGAAACACAATTAGGTCATATAAGTGCCGTAGATTAGAGGTGTTACAAGAGAGTAACAAATACAAAAGAAAGAAGGAGGAGAGATAAGGATGACAGATGTCTGAATGGAAAGATGGCGCAAACTCACGCCAGAGCATTCGCCAACCACCCACTGTTTAAAAGCACATCGGTACAATATCAGTTGTTTTGTGCCTGGCAGAGCGGTTTACATCCCCAAAGACACAATTTATATCACTTAGGGGGCAAGCTTCAAGAAAGATCGAAACACCACGATGAAACGGTGAGACCAAAACAGACTCTAACGAACATACATCCTTCGTCCAGTGAAGTATGCGTGTGAGCGTTTTACGCTTTGTAAGGCTAACATTTCAGTTGAATTCTAGTTGATGACAGCAATATTGCTCCAGGAACAGACCAGGACGCAATAAACAATGAAAAGAAAAAAAAAATGCAGGCCAAACAGACATACAAAAGGATCAACTAACGATTCCTCGCAGAAACGCGTGATTTAACGATATAATTTTAATTTTTTTAAATTAATTTTTTTGTTTTTTGTTTATTGTTGTTTTTTTGTGGCTGGGT
>NW_004797398.1:1465260-1466340 GCF_000002075.1 Aplysia californica
GGGGGGACGAGAGATAGAGACGGAAAGAGAGAGAGTGTGTGTGTAAGCGTAGGTGAGTGGCCCACATACCGCAATCAGTCAAAGGGTGAGAAAGTCTACAGCGCGTGGGGCTATATGACAAATTAGTAGACCTACGCACAAGTTCTCGTCAGACAGACGAGGAGGCAGCGATGCCGATCAATCAACCCTAGACCAAGATGGATGAGGGTGTATCCAAACATTGTGAAAGTTACAGTGGGTTGCGAGAGTAGCGGGGTGCCCACCACTGAGGAAGAACGGACGGGCGAGCCGTACTCGCTTCCCACAGACCGGGGCTGGAGCAAAACACTGATGTGAGCGCCCGGGACTTGCGGTAAACCAAGACCTAATTCGCCAATATAGGCAAGTAAACGTTTAACCATTAGACACTACCTATTGGCCTAAATATGAGCGAAACCCAATGCCCCTCGTTGTACAGGAAAATGCATCCTGGGACTATATGCAAAGTGAAACCGTCGGCGGTTGAAGAACGTCACTGGTACGTCCTACTTTTTTTAAAAAAAACAACCCCCCTCCCTTTTCCACTTAACTAAAAACCCGTTTCATGTTGGAATCTACCCACATTTTTATTACATTTATCGGCCTCTGAACTTCCTACCCTTCAGAAGTGACTCTCACCAAATTCGTTCCAAAGCCATAATTTATGGGGAGTTAAGGGGTAAGTACGATATATCTACCTAACAAAAGCATTTCGTTGCGCATCGACATTTCTTAATCGATAAGAGTGCCCAAGAAATTGAGCACATTACACTGTCTACCAACTACAGAGATAGGCCATGAAAATATGGGAATAAATTCACTTGGGATCATGCTTCCATAATAACCAATACGGCTTCTATACTTGGCCAAAATTCCCCGCTGTTATAGCTCACTAGACCTGAAAATCAATTTGCCCATATTTGCAGCAATTTTACCCACACTTGACCCACCACCGGAATTCAGAGTTGCGAAAATTTCATGGGGATAGAAATATAGATAGATATACAAAGAGTGAAAGAAACACACAGAGAGAGAGAGAGAGAGAGAGAGAGAGAGAGAGAG
>NW_004797398.1:1469336-1470393 GCF_000002075.1 Aplysia californica
TAGATAGATAGATAGATAGATAGATAGATAGATAGATAGATAGATAGAGAGACAGCTAGACAGATAGAAAGATATAAAGATAGATAGGTAGATGGATGGATGGATGGATGGATGGGTGGACGGACGGATGAGGGACGGACGGACAATCGGACAGACAGACAGACAGACAGACAGACAGACAGACAGACAGACAGACAGACAGACAGACAGACAGACAGACAGACAGACAGACAGATAGAAGAGACCGACAGGCAGATATTCGACTCGTGACAGGACCGAGCGCCGTCTATTAAAGGAAAGCTGAACTTGGCAAGAACGATAAGAGGCGGTGACCTATGACATATAAAGGTAAATTGAAGTCAAGAACATCGTAAACTAGTATTGTGTTTCTCTGGTGGCTAGACGCTGACAAGCAAAAATAGAAACCATGTTTTATCATTTCCTCTCCTTTTTTATAGTTTGTAAGCCAGTTTGTTTGTTTTTTTTTGTTTTTTTGTTGTTGTTTTTTTTTTTTGCTTTTGCTTTTGCACAAGATCTCAAGGGAACACAACTGTTCTTATATATACTTTGAGTTTCAATAAAGAGAAGTACATCGACTCAAAAACCTTCATTTAGTGCAGAGAAACAGCAAACCGAAGAGACAGAAAGAAAAGAGAGAACGCAGGAGGGGGGACATACCAGTGGCACCCTCTGATCGCCCGCGTTGTTAACTCCTACCCCCCCCCCCCCCAACAATAACAAACAAACAAAAACGTAGAACTGTTGAGCACCCGCCAACCACCCGCTAATACAGATTAACCCCACCCATGGAACACAAAGAAAAAGAAGACTGGATAAAGATGTAAGGGATGGCGCCAAAAGCAGCAGATATGTGTGCGCAAATTATGACGTTCACCTATCTCCTGTGAGGTCTCCCCTCTATCTAGCACGGACACAAACAGAGGGCGTTCTGGGCCGATTGTGGTTCAGACACACTTACACACGAAGACATGACTTTTTTGTTAGGACATTATTATCTATCCTTTAGATATCCTCCTCTTTGTTTTGCCCAACCCCT
>NW_004797399.1:0-1248 GCF_000002075.1 Aplysia californica
GGGGGGGGGGGTTGCGGTTATAGCTCTCAAAATCAAATTGGGACACTCAAATCACTTAGAGTCAAATATTGCAGATTTGTATGCGCGTATGAAACCTAAATTTGTCTTGGCTCTGGGAAATACCCCAACCATAGGCCACTGTTTAGTTTCCTTGAAAGCTGAGCAATCTTTTGGATTTGGCCCGGCAGCGTTTATTAGGCTGCTTGATCCCTATTGACACTCGAAGATGTGTTGGCTCTGTAAAAAGATCCCCTCCAGAGTTTCTGTCTACATTTAGGAAAAGTGCCTTATTTTATTATTATGGCATCGATAGGTTAGATCAACTCGGAAACTCATTTCATCTTTTTCCTTAATGCAACAGTACGCTTCTGTAGAATGGAAGCCACCAACGTAACTAATCAAGTTATGAGCTAATGTCTTTAACTTTTTGTGTGAGCATTACGTTTTGGTACATATACCGCCTTTTTGTAAATGGCAGCAGTTAACCCTTCTATCCGTAGGTCGTGTTTTACTATCGTATCCATACGACGTGGGAAACTCTGTGCCACCACTTTCCAAGGAAGAAATTTACTCATTAATCCGATCCACTACATCCGAAGGCAAACAATCAGGTGGTTTGGATATCTCACACGTATGGCACCTAACCAGCTTGCCAGTAAAGCCTACTACATGTATATGAAAGTGTCAGGGTACAAAGCAAGAGGAAGACTAAGAAAGACCTGGATCCAGGGTGGGAAGGATACACTGAGAACATTCAATATCTCATCCAGCCAGGCCATCAAACTTGCTAGAGACAAGAAGCTCTTTCTCCCCTCGACGCCCTACATGTACAAGAGGACGGATAAAGTATAAAGTAAGTAATCCGATCCGTACGTTTTGCATAGCAGTCTATCAAAATGATTGTTTGAGAAATATTGAAAGTTTCAAAGACATCTTCGTACTAGAATTATTCTAAAATGTGAAGAGTACAACCGCGGGGGTACAAAATGACCCCAGGGCGTACGGATAGGGTTAAACAGCTGTTTTTTCTTCAAACATAATTTGACTCTTCCATCTCATTTGGCTCACAATCTGTTTTTACGAGTACATATTTGTTTATCTGTTTTGCTTTGATAAGAATAGAAAAAGCAATATCAATGTATTTTTTGGTTTTATTTCCTTTATTTATTCATAACATGACATACACACAGACATACACGCACACACACACACACACACACACACACACACACACACACACACACACAC
>NW_004797399.1:4662-7674 GCF_000002075.1 Aplysia californica
TCTCTCTCTCTCTCTCTCTCTCTCTCTCTCTCTCTCTCTCTCTCTCTCTGTCGCTCTCCCTCTGCTTTTCTCTCTCCTGTCTCTCTCTCAATCGATCTCTCTCCCCTTCTCTCCCCCCTCTCTCCCAATCCTCCTCCAACCCGTCTCTCGATCTCTCTTCCTCCCTCTATATCTGTATTTTGTCTGCATCTTTCTCTCTTTGGCTCTTTCGCTCGGTGTGTTCCCTCCACCTTCGTAGCTACAAGATGCCGTATGTTCGCAGGGTTTCTATTCTCCTCTTCTAATAATCTTGCATTTGATAAAACATGGAAGTTATGTTCTTATTATTACGAAAAGAAGACAGCACCAAACTGAGTGGGTGGCTGGCGGGTGCTCTGGTCATGTTTGCTCCCTTTTTCCAATCAATCATCTCTCGTCTTTATCTACCCTCCTTTTCTTTGTTACTCTCTTTGTAAAAGCTCTACTCTTCGGAACTTATATGACCTAATTGTGTTACAAGCTCCGTAAAACGCTTAGATCTAGGTAAATCAAGCTAAGAAGACAGCACCAGGTGTTTTCCACAATGCTCAGACGGACCACTCATCTCTAAAAGCGAAATACGACTTTGAGAAAAGAAGGCTGTATTCACAACTAATTATTCTTTTTCCAATCAGCGAATATGCGAGCCAATGGTATACAGTTGAACTTTCTCTAACGACGACCACCTGTATAAGACAATCACTTAAACGGCAACCCCCTCCCCCTCTTCCTTTCATGTTTTTTCTTTTATTCGACACTGTCCAAGCCGTCCACTTCTCAGTCCATCGCATCTGTTGAGGACAAGCACTTTTCTCCTCGACACTGAATCTTGGATACTTTCGACTGCACTTAGAACATTCAATACATTTAAACACTGGTCTGGTTCCCTACTCCGAGTTTTGCTCTTATCTCATAGTAGTATCTATTTGTGTCACGACGCAGTGGAATCAGGCGCTCGTCAAATCTTGAGCATAAAGAGTAATTAAAATAATTTTAAAGCTTGTTCATTGGTCTCGCATTGAGCGAAAAAAATACCCATCTATCTTGAATAGATGTCGAGATAATATAATATGCAAAGGGGGAGGGGCGAGGCGCCTGATAAGAGAGGTAAAATTAGCGAGAAAAAGGCTGCTAAATGTAGGTGACTTCCAACACTTGAGCGTCCATGGAGACTAGACATTTACATTTTTGTGCCTTAAGTCAACGTTTTTCAGTAGCATTGACACAGCATATGTTTTTAAAGGGCATGCTGAGGGGGAAAAGGGCATTACGTCCAGAACAATGCCGGTTTCTTTTATTTCACTGTCTTGAAGAGCGCCTGATTTCCCCACATTGCCTCACATTTTCACTTTTCCTTTCACAACTTGAAATCAATTTTTTTTTCATTTCAGCCTGAAAGAAATACATCACAATCTGAAATAAATCTGATGTGTTTTAAGAAATACAGGGTGACCGTTAAAAAAAATTAGGCTGTATCATTTATAATGTAGCTTAAATAAACCCTTCCTTTTTATAACCTATATGTAGCATAAATAAAGCCACCATCCCCGGGTAACCTTATTTGAGCCACCGCAGCCCACATATCCAAACATGCCTCCCTTCTGAATCAAGGAGGCTTATATATTGCTATTCTATGCGTTTGTAATCTAGATCTAGTTTGTATGCCTTAGCTTCACTGTCGCTGTGTAGAAAAAAAAACAACAGAATAATCTAGATTCTTGTCCAACTGAAAACTGAATATATGGCGAAGAGAACGGAAGTCTCAACGGATCGCACATATTTAGATCTGATGTTGCCCAAATAAGCATTCCGATAAATAAAACACAAGATCATATAGGTAGTTGGTGGGTACTCTGGTGTGGTTTGCTCCTTTTTTCCTATTGAGCATTATATTCGTCATTATCACTCCTCCTTCTTTTCTTTTGTTATTCTCTAGTAACACTTCTGATGTTCGGCACTTATATGGCCTATTTATGTTGCAAGTATCGTAAAACTTTTACTAAAACTAAAAATTTGTTTTCATTTCACATTGTGAGCACCATTGTTCTTTTCTGAAAGAATTAACGCTTTCTGCTAGAATTGACATACTGTTCCCTTTGCAAGTACACACGTACAATGTTAAAACTGATACGTCTGAATAATGATAATATGTTCTTGAATATTTTGCATTTGTAGGTAATAATATATTCTCCCCCCACTCACACTATTTAAATAATATCGGAGTCAGGGTTTCAACCCTGCTGGTCACGCTCAACCAATCTAGGTGAGAGTGATGCAGCATCGTAGTAGAAAGACTGAGATACATTACTCGATAAAAATTTTCCCAATTCAGGAATCGAACTCAGGTCTACTGTGTGCATCACAGACGCCGGAACATTAGCTTGTACCCCTGTAAGTGAGTGTGAATGTCTCAGGTGTGTGTGTGTGTGTGTGTGTGTGTGTGTGTGTGTGTGTGTGTGTGTATGAATGTGTGGGAATGTGTGTATGTGTATGTGTAAGAGATTGTGTGTGTGTGCGTGTCGTGTAGGCCTATACACCTCGATCTACCTGTGTCCACTGTCATGAGTCTGCTTGTACATGTATATTTATGTGAGTGGCTTATGCGTTTCACGCAGGCCCACAATGAAGCAAGCTACTCGCGTGCACTATAATAAAAATATACACAGTAAACCCATCATTTCCTTTCTTCATATTATGTCCCTCAAAGTCAAAGCTTTCCTCATTTTTACTCTCAACCGAGGCTCTCGTACGTTTTGCTCGTAGCCGAAACGATTGTATTGTTACCGCTCTCAGTCCATCTCATGTCTCCGCCGCTTCTCGTCCTTCACATTGGTCATTCATCCTTCTCCTCCACCTGTCGCGCTTTTCTTTTCACTTCCTTCACAAGAGCACGCCCGCGTCCCCGACCCTGCTGAGCCATAGAGACGTCACAGTCACCACCTGCTTGCCGTCCCAACAGGCCATGGGATATTCTGGTGTGAAGTTGATCCTGCC
>NW_004797399.1:8006-10502 GCF_000002075.1 Aplysia californica
TTGACAGTGGCATAAGAACAAACACACACACACACACACACTCACACAGAGAGAGATACACGCACGCACACACACACACACACACACACACACACACACACACACACACACACACACCACACACAAACACACGGAAGCATGAGTACACGCTTCTGCAAACACCCACAACACTCAATCATACACATAATAAATCACCTGCAGGCTACACAAATACACACACACAGTCTTTCTGCCACACCCCTGATCTTAGCCTTCTCGTGTTTGGGCATAAAAATCTCGGAGGTCCCGTATGCAAGCTGCGCACGTTAAAGATTCCATGGTGGTCCAGATCGCTAAGAGTAGGCTTCGGCCGCCACTCGGGCAAAATTCAAAATTAATTCGTACCAAATTGAAAATTTGTAATGTGTCCCGGACGCTCATATGACCATACTACTATTATGCAGTTGCCAGCGCCGTAAAAGACTTGCCAAAACAAAAACAAACATTACAGGGTACTAGAAATTGAAGAGAGATTGCGCAAAGCATGTACGTCCAGCTGAACTACCTTTATGTGGTAGATTTGAAGCACCGCTGACCTCGTCCTGTACTTGAGACTAATCAAGCGGGAAAGGCAAAGTGGGTACGCGCAGATCCACAATGTGGATAGTCATGTGGGACTCCTTATCTTTTCGAAGACAGAAAAAACAAACCGTCGTCTGTTGTGTAGCGTTTAGAAGGCGCTTCGCCGTCCGCCTCATGCAGCACACCCGAGTTCGATACCTGAATGGGTAGAATTTTTATCAAGTATTTCGGCCTTTATTCTGGGATATTGTAGACCTTTCAGCCTGGGTTGGTCTTAGAATTATCTGAATTGTGTCTATTTTGGGTGGATAAAACTTTCGAACATCCACAATAAAAATAGAGAAAAAAACGGAGGTCACTTTCATTTACCTATTGGAGTACAGTCCAAATTGTCTAAGAGGGCCACCCACTGTCGAGGAGCAAAATGGCTGATATGTACCCGTAAAATATGCAAGGGGAAAATGGGGAGTGGCTGTTAGAGCAGGTTTGACTGTGCTTGGTTACAAGGACCTTATACTATAATAATAAAGCCTCCTTGGGTTACGTCTAGATTTCTGTGTACACAAACTCAACTGGTCCGGTCTGCAGAATCGGATCGGTTTTTTAAATAGTTTTAGTAAGAGTTTTACGGCTCCTTGCGACACAAAAAGGTCATATAAGTGCAGAAGATTAGAGGTGTTACAAGAGAGTAACAAACGCAAAAAAGAGGAGAGATCAGGACGACAGATGTCTGATAGGAAAGAAGGAGCAAACCACACCGGATTTACGAGTTAAGGTCGAACAGTGCACACTGCGCATTGTTGAGTAGATTTTGGTTCTTCATACGTTCTGTGCTTTGCGTTTTGATGACAGCCCAGCAATGCGTTCTGTTGACATAATAGCTACGTAACTTAGGTTCTGATGCTCGTGTCATGTACTCGAACGTTTACAAAGCGGAAAGCATGCTGTGCACACCCGCTCAACGAGGTTATCTCAGTAGTGAGTTGTCACCAGAATTTTTAGGATTTGTGGTCGTTGAAGAAAGTTGCTGATAAAATGCCCAAAACAATATCATCACACCCCAAACAAACAAATAAACACACAAACAAACAATATAAAGCAAAACAAACAAAACAAAACGTAAAAACTACAAACAACCAAAACAAATAAAACAAAAAGGATCGACCTGGAGGCAGCAGACACGTATTGAACGATAGGTTGTATACAGAATTAATATATAAAGATGGAACTTTCTCGTCCAAATCCCAAGTAGCCCCAAGGATCCAACCTTTTTCGAACAACGTGGCAGTAGTCTGTAGACAACTCCACAAAGCCTTGCAAATTGAGTTGACAGAGGCAAAAACCATCCAATGGTGAACGCAGGCTGAGTTCTCAAGTCTCCACCGAAGCCTCGCTGAGGGCGGAAGACACGAGCGATCGATATGCAGACGGGGAATCGATTCCCAGAAGCGTAAGGCGAGATTTGTCAGTGCTGTATCTGCTTCACATACTGCTAGACTGTCTCTCTACTTAGAACCCCTTTTCAGATGATAAATGGTCTTTAAGTCACCTTTCTGACATACACAAAACAAAAGTGTTAAGACAAAATTCTTGTAGAATCAGAAGGGTGCAAAAGTTTTGATTTTGCTGGCAGCCAACTTATACTGGTCTATTTTCTATTTGCCGGTCACCAGCGAGGTTGAGCATGGAAAGTGCGGTGGGTGCAAGTTTTTTGTTATGGAGGATGAAAAAGGAGCAGAACTGAGATATCGAACACTGTCTATTTTAGTACCTGTATGGTCCCTTCACATTTTTGAACTAAATATTGAGACGATAATAGATCTGATTCCTATGCTGCTCTGAAACGCCTCTCAATCCTTTTTTCTTTTTTTTTTTCTTTCTTTCTTTTTTCCCCTCATTCTTTCTGTCCACCCCTTCTCTCTCTCTCTCTCTCTC
>NW_004797399.1:13643-14706 GCF_000002075.1 Aplysia californica
GAGAGAGAGAGAGAGAGAGAGAGAGAGAGAGAGCTTGGCGAACATTGAATTGCCTACGCATGAGAAGCAAGTTGATCGAAGGGAGAGAATTCTTATAACATGAGCTTTAACGATAACTCCTGCTGGCATCCGTCATAATTAAAATTTGTCGACTCAGGCTCTCATGACGAGCGTGTATTTCACACGTAATGTATTGACAAGAATGTTATTTGACAGCGTACATTTCCTATTAATTCGTGAAACCGAAGGGGGCCTTCCCATCATGCAGTGCTGCAGTAGGAGAACTGTCAGTTATGTTAAGGTCAAAGCCAATGATAATAATATGTTCTTGATAAATTAATGTCTCGTGCAATGCTATTTATAAGGTTATGACGAGAGTCCTTCGATTTCATATCCAAATCCGTTAGGGATAAGTCTGTTGGATCAGCATCTTCATCATCAATGATCTGGAACAGGCATCGGTGGTCCTATTTCTTTATTCATTCCTTAGCTCTGATGCTAAAAAAAAGCTGCTTTATTCTGATATTTTCCCATCCGTCTGTTCAGGCTCTACTATTGGATGGAAAGTTTGCATCGCCCTAAGCAGAACTGTTAAGAAACTAACAAAGACAGACAACAAATGGCTTTTTTATAAAGTAAAAACATCATCATTATCATCAAAACGTAGGATATAATTAAGGAGGCTTGGGTAGTTTAGTTTAGTAGGAATTTACATAATTAATATTGTTCAACTTTTTGCCAGCGAGGGTTCAATCAGGAACACAAACAAAAACGATCAGCTGATGCAACAAGAGCATTCCAAAGTAAAAATCTACATGGTAGTGGATCATCATCCTCATCATCAACCTCATCATCATCATCATCATCATCATCATCATCATCATCATCATCATCATCATCTTCATCATCGTCATCATCATCATCATCATCATCATCATCATCATCATCATCATCATCATCATCATCATCATCATCATCATCATCAACAACAACAACAACAACAGCAATAACAACAATGCAACAGCAATAACAGCAGAAACAATAACAACAACGACATAAATAA
>NW_004797399.1:15662-17030 GCF_000002075.1 Aplysia californica
CACACACACACACACACACACACACACACACACACACACACACACACACACAAACACGAATACAGACACGCACACATGCACACACTCGCTCGCCCACAAACAAATACGCATATCACTGTAACATATACCCTCAGACAACAAAACTAGATAATTTTTCTCAAATTTCATGGTAGGCCTACATGGTATATTTTCCTTCCATTTTCAATGTCGAAATAAGATACATTGTGACTAGTAGGTTGGTCAACCTCACCGAACAAGCTTGTACAAACTCTTCGTGTTCTACCTGTGAACTGTTTTGCCTCTTCTCCCTGACTCTATACACGACTGATCGCATCGCTCACAATATTGGAGAATGACAATACAAATGACAGGCACCATATGCCATAGTTCAGACTGGTTCCTCTGATATGTCCATCCTCATCTATATACTTTCAGGAAAGAGGAAAAGCATGGGTTTTAGGGTTGGAGGGGGCGGGTTCAGTGATTATGTATGCACCTGCTCTGAGGCTAAAGGTCTCCCGTGAAAGACTTAAAAATACATACCGGTACTATACACTGAGGTTGAGAGATGCTGAAGTTTTAGTAGGCCTACGTGTCCCTATACCCAACCCGGAGCATCCCTTGGGTGTTGAAAAATAGAAAAAAGGCTTTGAATTATGAAGTGTACCTGCTAAGCAGTCGCTAATCAAATGGACAACTGTCGCAGCGAGTAGAGGAGAACCCTGGTGACACAAGTGCTTTAATAATTAACTCTAATTCACAAAGGTGAAAACGTCTTAGCGACGGGAAGCGCCTTAAATCCTACCAAGGCATTCATTGTCTTGTTTGTAGTAGCGGATGGGAAAATCTTGCTGAGAAAATTATTTTTCAGAAACCGATAGTTAGTGAAGCCGTCGGGTGATCATCCCGATTTAGTAATGGACTTAATAAATATTTCAGAAAGGGGGCAGTCTAGTTTTAACCAGCTCTTCAAGCAACTGAATTTCAGAATTGTGTAATGTTTTGTATTTGGCATGTCTTTCAGTGTTTAGGGGAAAATTACTAATGTAATCCTTAAATAATAGATAATTATACTTTTAGAAGGACCATATTAAGTAAAAACTGTGAGCAGATTTCAATTACAGTTACTGAACGAGCATTTAAAAGTTTAAAAATTGCCCTTTTGATAATCGTTTCTGTACTTGTTTCTTAAAGTGCAATCACTAATAGTGTTCACACACATTTTGTGTTCTTTAGTCAGGAGTACAAAAACTCATGAGACGAGTTATAAACTGCTGTCCTCATCGATGTCACCGGATTGATGGATCGCAATACGGTCGGTTGTCGTTTACGGTCAGTATGTGTCGGGCCCGATAGCTTTGTGGGGTG
>NW_004797399.1:17130-18454 GCF_000002075.1 Aplysia californica
GGCTGTGATGGGTAAGAAGAAGGAAGACCATGAGGCATCTATTAAGATTATGAACGTTTTGACTATCTTAAATAAAACCGATTAGAATTGAGGCAAAGCAACGATGTTATCGGAATCACCGAATCAAGGTAGACAAATTGTTGAAGGATTTGACAGGTGCTATAGCACGGTGTGACCTAATTACAACAAATGGAAGCATGGGATTAATGTAGGCTTTGATTTGTTGTTTTTTCTTTTAGCTTTCTTTGAGATTTTAAAGCATCACTTTTGTCGAAAGCCCGCGATAAGTTCCCGTAATTACTTAAAGACTTGATCATGGTAAGAAATGTACCGAGCGGTATTTCAAAATTCATTTTCTTTGGAAAGATTTTAGGTTTCTCTGCCACATCTTGTAGGAGGAAGACTTTAGTTTGGCAGTCCTGTCTTAGAAAGTTAGAAAACACACATATCCATGTGTAGGAATTTATTCTCAATCTAAGTTTTGCTTATCTGAAAAAAGTCGATTGTTGGAGGTATAAATTTTAATGTAATGCATCTTTACGATAATAAAAATAATTTCCATCTTGGTTCAGGAATACGAAGAGTATAGGCTGAAAAAGACACGACCAAATTGATTTACAAAGGCTTCATTCAACTTGGTTGTGAGTATGGCCAAACGAGATTTTGTATTTTAATGTGTGTTCAAGGCTGTTTTGTTTTCTTGTCTTCGCTTCAAATCAATTCTAAGACCCTTTCTAAAAAATCACCACAAAATAAAAAAATACCATGGAGATTAATGCTGGTGGGATGTCACTTTAAAAAAAGCATAATACTATCGATTGTAGGCTAGAGCAATTGGGAAATAGCTTTTTTGACGATCAAAAATTGCTGACAGACCTTGCAACCCCTGTCTCCCCCTTTCCTTTCCCCCTTTCTCCCGGGGAATGATTGTTTCCTAAAGTACAGAAGCCCTCAAAACAATGCACACCAGCAAATGCAAGAACACAAAAACGAAATTTTCAACAAAATAATCTTGATTTAAAGCCTCGTTCGGAAAAAGATTTACAGACCAAACACTGGGTAGAGATACAAGACGTGAGAGAGACACTGCGCTGTGTCGTGCTTAGAGATAATAAAGCTGACTCACTAAAACGTATTCTCAAATCTCACGCAGCTCTTGCAAAAAATATATTTTGTGACGTAGGGCTTTATTTCAATTTTTTTTTTAAAGCACTGAGCAATATCAGAACGTATCGTTGTTGAAGTTGTCTTTTTTAATGTTGTTGTTGTTGTTGTTGTTGTTGTTGTTGTTGTTGTTGTTGTTGTTGTTGTTGTTGTTGTTGTT
>NW_004797399.1:18554-20110 GCF_000002075.1 Aplysia californica
CTTCTTCTTCTTCTTCTTCTTCTTCTTCTTCTTCTTCTTCTTCTTCTTCTTCTTCTTCTTCTTCTTCTTCTTCTTCTTCTTCTTCCTCTTCTTCGAAGCACTGTTGTTGCTGTTGTTTTTGTTCTTGTTGTTGTTTTTGTTGCTGTTGTAGTTGTTATAGTTGCTATTGCTGCTGCTGTGGTAGCTGTTGTTGTACGTCAATTTTCCACGTATCCAGCTATGGCTATGAACAGCTGCTAGCGTGGAAAAGGCCTACAGGGCGACTGGGTAATGGGCTCGTGTTCTGCACAGTGGGGTTAATCTGGGGCTAGCGTCATGTACTGTGATCGATCGGCTCAGTCCGAGTAGACGGTAAATCAACAACCACTACCCGAAATGATCAGGTCTCAGGCTACTAATACAGTTAGAAATAAGGAGGAGAATGGCAAAGTACACACTTGTGTGGAGCATCTTTACCAGTATGTCTTTTCTACTTATTTGCCTACCTGTTTAAGTGCGTTTGCCAACGAACCTTCTTAACCACCTGCCTTTTACAACTATTCGCTTACCAACCTATCGATTTTCGTTCCCGCCTGTATACTTATCTTAGAAAGAACCTCACCACATGCTTGGCTGTCTTTCCTCCTATTTGACAATCAAGGCACATAATACTTATAAAGAAATAATTATTATCTATTTACCAACCTTTCTCAATAGTTAGACAGCCAGTATTCAATAACATTCAACTGCTGGAACCGAGACGGCTAGTGTGACATTTAGCCGCAATGTACTTAAGATTGGAGGGGGAAAAGATCAAATGTAGATAAAAGGAATGTACCCATCTAACGACTAGAGAGTACTGTAAATGTAGTCATGCCAGTTAACTGGACGATTCGAATTACCAGTGTTGTCGAAGACATTTAAGCCAAATCACTAATAGATGTTGAAATCAGTTTATTTTCTCCTTGTTTGCAACACATCAAAATAACAAACTCTTATTTTTAGGTCTACCGTTTTTACACTGCTGTTGTTTTTTAATCGGAATTCAGAAATCGACACCTTGTAATGTGAAACTTACGAGAAGTAAAGAGAACTGTAAGTTTAAAGAATCCTACCAAGACGTGTCGATAACAACCTGCAGTCTTTCCAGTACACAACCCGCCTGTCATAAAAGACAAGACTTCAAGCTAGATACCAGATAGACCCCGTCTTAGCACGGACATTTGCATACCGAATGAGAACAAATCAATAACATTTCTTTAGATGACGTTGATGATTCCTAGATGTTTTAGGTTATTCAAGTCAGCAGTTTTCTTTTCATGTTTGAGGGGTTGGGAGAGCTCTTGCCTATAAACTAGTTTTTGCGAGTTTTTATGTGTTTATTATTGCTTTGTTGATGATTTGTTCATTGTCAAGAATTTGAAGAAGAATGGGGACTGTACGTTACATGTACACATGCATGAAGGTGTGTGTGATAAAGAGCATAGGCTCACCTAAAGGTTCGGTGTCATGTTGTTTTTCCTGTTGTGCTTAAAAGCTCACTGAACAACCCCCCCCCCCAAAAAAAAAAAACCAAC
>NW_004797399.1:20210-21945 GCF_000002075.1 Aplysia californica
TCACTGAACAACCCCCCCCCCCAAAAAAAAAAAACCAACAAAAAAAACCCCATCTTTTTGAAGGAGTAGCAGAACAATTGGCCTGGTGGTCAATGTAGTGAAGCTGCAAAGAAGCAAGAGAAGTTCGAGATAAAATATATCAAACGAGTAATAGGTAGGAGTACCGATCCTCATAACGTGTCACTATACCAAGAGGCGTGGTACAACCTTC
The DNA here is from genome assembly GCF_000002075.1 of Aplysia californica. Taxonomy (NCBI): domain Eukaryota; kingdom Metazoa; phylum Mollusca; class Gastropoda; order Aplysiida; family Aplysiidae; genus Aplysia; species Aplysia californica. The sequence goes on from NW_004797399.1 coordinate 20,422, forward strand.
AGGTGAGCAGCACTGAGAGCATGTTTGGCAAAACTTGAAAGCGAAGCGAAAAAAACAACAACAACATAGTGTGTGGGTTTGTTGTAACGAGGTAGATTGTGCCTAGAAAGAGAAGGGCTGCTTAAGAGACCTAGGTCGAGTTCGAACTCGACAATTGTCCTTATGGCAAGCTCATTGATACTGCCTGATAAGGCCTAAGTAATTGTTAGGTGGCCTGTCTGTGTGTAAACAAATTTTCCCATAGATTTGAACGGGAGTGTTCTCTACTGAGCAAAATAAGCTTTTTAAAAGTCTATTTTTTGTTCATAAAATAAATACTGAAGCTTGGCGAAGTGTTTCTCTTTTCAAACCGAGCAATGGGTGTGGCGCCGTGTATGTTATTGTTAGAGTAAACTCCCTTGGTAATGAAAAAGGTGACTAATGACATGCTTATCGATTTGAGGTATTTTTATGACGTCACAAATATGGCCATCCATGGAAATGGCCAGTGAGTAGTAAAAGATCTGTTTTATATTTTTGCCGATATGATATAAAAAATGTGTATCTTTGTTGTTGTTGTTGTTGGTGGTGGGTTGTTTTTTTGTGTTTTTTTTTGGGGGGGGGGTTGTTATGTTTTGTTTCTTAATTGTTTTTCACATTTACGTTTTTGCTATCGAAGCTAGAAGTAAATAATGTCCGATATAACGCTAGTTAAAGGCTCGGGTTGTAGAAACACCAGGGTAAAATGTATCCGAATCAGAAGCACGCGACAGTCTAAGTTAACCCTGTTCCTCCCGCTCCTGTTCTTTTTCTGCCACTATTTTCACTTGTAAAAAGAACTTATAGGCATTTAGAGAGCTGAGGTATACTGTTACAAATAGTTGCTTATTATCACGTTCAGTTGGAAGGAAAAAGATACTTTTTAAAAGGCTGGCTGGGTAAAAGGCTCAGAATCCAAGTTAAGAATGAATGAGCTGACATTATGCTCTGCGTGTACTGCCTTTGGTCTAGGCCACAGAGGGGACGCCACGCCACAAGAAGGCAGATTATAGTACCGTATAACACTTGTCATTCATTAAGGATGAGTAAACACTACTTCTTTCAATGCATTTGACTGCATGGTTTATACACAAGAGTCCTTAATGGGAGCTCTTACTACTTGTCGGATATAATAATGTAGCGGCCTATGTTGTCTGAGAGAGTTTTGTTCCTAGTTACCCTGTTCAGTCTTTCAATGAACATGGACAACCAACTTAATGCATTAGATTTGGTTAAAGAACATCTTTTAAAAACACAATACTGCTAACAAAAGAGTCCATGACTTTGTTTCATTTAGCTGAATTATGAAAAGTTAGAATAAGATCAAATGAAAAGGAACATAATTATTCTCCTAGCTTTTAACGGAACCTGTAAAAGATTAGTATAGACGAGTAGGCCTATACTAAAAAGACACAAAAAGTAGAATATGCCACTCCTTGTGTTATTGACTCTAAATTTAGATAAGAAACTAAGAAACTCTACGAAACGTATCTACATACACCCCCC
>NW_004797399.1:22339-26305 GCF_000002075.1 Aplysia californica
GCTGCCGGTAGCTTTGGCTTCAATGAAAGGTTTCCTTGGAAAGTTTCGCCCCAAAAAGTTCCCTTGAAACCTTGCGAGAGGCGGGGTGGAGGAGGACAACTATTGAGAAGGACGGCGGTGGAGGTTTGAAAAGCGGCATACAAGAAAGGCAGGCAGGCAGGCAGAACGAAGGAGTAAAAAGAGAAAGAAAAGGAATATAGAGAGAAAAAAAGGAGAAAAAGAAAGGTCAAAGGACAGGATAACCTGGTCATATGTTTACCAAAAAATAAATAAGAAAGAAAGAAAGAAAGAAAGAAAAAAAAAGAGAAAGGAAAGGAAGACAGAAAATAAGAAAGAAAGAAAGAAAGAAGTCGAAGGAAAGGAGGAAGGAAAAATCAAGAGATGACAGATCAAAGTAAAAGGTAAAATTGTGTTTACGGGTTCAGATGTTCGAATGTGAAATGTTTTCTTTTTCTTTTGTTTTATTGTGCGTGTGTGTGGGGGTGGGGGGTGGGGGGCTCTTACTTTGTACTGGTGAGTGGTTGGCCTTCTTATAACTCCCATCTAAAATACTAGAGGAGGGGGGAGGGTTACATCGATAAAACAACAGAGTGGATAAGTACATATTAAATCTTTATCGTAACCACCAGCACCCTCTTCACAGACAAGAACACGTCGAAACTCACAAAATACAACGGCACACAGAAGGACAAGCCGCGGAAGAACGACACTGAGAATGGTTGGAATAACACAAGTAGATCTATAACCTTTTGGTTTGAATAAGAGTTTAACAACAGCACTTGCAACACAATTAGGTCATACAAATGCCAAAGATAAGAGGTGTTACAAGTGAGTGAGTGTCAAGCATAAAAAAGGAGGAGGAGATAATTATAAGGAGGATAGTTGACTGATAGAAAAGAAGGAGCAAACCACATCAGAACACCCGCCAACGGCTCACAAGTATACCTTAGTGCGTCTTTTTGTTCGCTGTATCGACTTGTTCCCTACACCAGTGATCTCCAGCCTGGTGGAAATCACCAAATAATGGGCTGTTTGGTAATGTTGGTCATGGTGGGTAGTGGTGGGGATCATCCAGGTAGTGGCAGGTATAATTTAACGCTTCGCTTGGATATATATAAAATAAGGAACGAACATTTTAGGCTCTTGCGGGTGGCAACAGTGGGCGCTGGCTTTAAAACAGTTGAAAAGAACTTTCCTACACAAAATATAATGTGTCTGTGCCTGAACCCGTGGTAAAGTGATAAGGCTCATCGCTCTACTTGCGTAAAACGTGAGTTGTATTTCCAAGAGAGGATAATATTGGATCGAAAATCTGTAAGATAGAGTAGAGGAGAGGAGAGGACAGGGCAAGAAAGGAGAGGAGGGGAGAGGAGAGGAGAGGAGAGAAGAGAAGGGAAGAGAAGAGAAAAAAGAGAAGAGAAGAGAAATCTTTATTGTGTAGATGGTGGCACATTAGTTAAGTGTTTCACCAGCAGCAAACACACACACACACACACACACATACACACACACACACACACACACACACACACACACACTCATACACGCATACTCTCCCCACATATCATCTCTTTCACAAACATCTGGTCACGCACACACACATGCACACACACACACACACACACACACACACACACACACACACATATATATATATATATACACACACACACACACACACACACACAATATAATCCTGCACTCACTTAAAGACCCGTTGTCCCACGCTTAATAATAATATGATGATATAAAAAAGGGAAATGTCGTCCTATCGTGATGCACTATCTTACTATGTGTGGGAGTTGCAGGCAGTGCTCTTTCAAAGCAAACAGAAAGTGTTTGCGTTGCACTTGCCCCGATTTTTGTGACGTCCCATGATAATGACGCACAGTACAGGGTATGTGGCTTACTGGACCAAAACGTATCAGAAAATGCCGGGTACTTACTTACGAGTACATTTTGTGGCGCGACAGTCACAATAATGAACGAGGACAGGAGCTTCGCGGAGACGTGAAATCTGACGCAGACGAAGTCAAGAACAGAACAGGAGCACAAACATGATGATAATTATTATCCCAATTACATATTTTCATTCACGAACAGATCGACAGAGTGAGAGAGGAGAGAGAGAGAGAGAGAGAGAGAGAGAGAGAGAGAGAGAGAGAGAGAAGGAGAAAAGGAGAGACAGAGAGAGAGAGAGAGAGAAGGAGAAAAGGAGAGACAGAAACAGACGTTAATAATTGCAGAACGATAGCGTGTGGTGGAGGGGAAGGAGGAAGAAAAGGAAAGAGAAAAAAAAGAGAGAGAAATAAAGAGAAAAAAACCAAGAATGAGCGAGAGAAGTTGATAGGTAGGTTATACAGACAGACAGGCAGACAGACAGACATACATGCAGGCAGACAGACAGACAGACAGACAGACAGACAGACAGACAGACAGACAGACAGACAGACAGACAGACAGACAGACAGACAGATAGACAGATAGACGGACAGACAGACAAGAATACATTGTACAGACTGACATACACGCATTGAATAATATTATACTCACTGGCCATGCAAGCTAAGCGAGAATTGAGTTATACTATATTCAGGTCTCGTACTATATGGTTACTCAGACTGACTGAAACTGCTAGCAAAACAGACAGACAGACAGACAGACAGACAGACAGACAGACAGACAGACAGACAGACAGACAGACAGACAGATTGAACTGTATGCTCGCAGGACATGCAAGCTATGTTTTATACAATATTGATGTCTCGCACTAAATGGTTACTCAGACTGACTGAAACCACAAACGAGACAGACACACAAACATACAGACAGACAGACACAATATAAGGCATCGTGGTGAAATCCGGCGCTTGTCAAAATAATGAAATCAAAGAAACAAGCATTTTTCGGCCAATTTGGCAATTTTTGATAATTGAATTTCTGGGTGTTTTTGCTCAACACCTTTTATTTCCTTATTAAACACATTTCCGTGCGAATGTTACTGAAAAACGCTAATTAAAGGCACACAATATGTAATTTTTCAGTTTTCAAGGACTCCTAAGCCATTTTCTTGCTAAAATTTCACCACTGAAACCAAGCGACCTCATCTCCTTCAATCGCAAATATCTCGACTTCTATTCAAGATAATTGACGTTTTATTCAGTGAAAGTAAGGGGAATGAACACGCTATAGATGATACCAATAACTCCACAGGATCAAGAATTGACGAGGGCCTGATTCTACCACGCTACCTCACTTACGTTCATTTATTGAGTGATAACATGCTCACAGGACAAGCAAGCGAAGCGAGGATTGGGTTATAATATACATGTATTCAGGTCTCGTACTCAGGCTGACTGAAACTACAAACCAGCAGACAGGCAGACAGACAAACAGACAAACAGACAGTGACGCTTAGAATAATACGTTCACAGGACATGCAAGCTCTTATGTTATTCACGTCTCGCACTAAATGGTTCGCACTAAATGGTTTCTCAGACAGACAGAAATTACAAGCCGAACAGACAGACAGACAGACAGACAGACAGACAGTCAGACAGACAGGCAGAGACTCTTCACACGACATGCAAGCTATGTATAATAATATATATTTACATCTCGCACTAAATGCCTACTCAGACTGAAACTGCAAGCCAAACAGAAAGACAGACAGACATATTATAATAATAATGTACACGCATAGAAAGATTATATGCTCACAGGACATGCAAGCAAAGCGAGAACTGAGTTATAATATTAATAATATTAATATATTATTCAGGCCTACTTAGACCAGAGAGCTTCTTCTGCTCAGGTCTGACTAAACCTACAACTACAAGCCATCTCCCCTTGCGATTGAGCATTGACCTGTAACCTTTGCGCCAAAAGCTGGCTACCAACCTGGCCACGGCCTCTGCATCCGGTCGGGCACACGCGCTGATTTGTCCGTTTCTCTCCTCTCTCTCT
>NW_004797399.1:29254-30417 GCF_000002075.1 Aplysia californica
CATTTCCAAAGATTGAATATTGTGTGTGTGTGTGTGTGTGTGTGTGTGTGTGTGAGAGAGAGAGAGAGAGAGAGAGAGAGAGAGAGAGAGAGAGAGAGAGAGAGAGAGAGAGAGAGAGAGAGGACAAAGAACACACTTGGAAAAGGAAACAGAGAGTCGACTGGTGCATCGTAGAGGTATACATATTGCTTGACAGAATGCTGATTAGTAAAATTTTAGAGTAAAACGATAGAAATAAACGAAACAATTAGTTTTATTGAATAGCTTGACCTGTCGGGATTCCCTAGTCCAAGATAGGGAAATCATCGTGTTTTGACATATATTTTGATTTTATCCGTAATTGCTTCCCTTGGACCGCTTCAGGTCATGTCATTCCACAAAAATAATAATGATAACGCTGTATTTTTCCACATAAGACCTGTCCACGAAGAAATGCAAGCAATTACTCTAGTGATAAGAGAGTGTACACAGCTCCATACTATACAAAAACAAAAACAACCAGGAAGTTACAAAAGACCGTATTTATAGTTCGATTACAAATCTACGAAGTACGTTAAGTGTTACTTTTGTTGAAGTCTGGGTTCTTGAAGTAGGTGGGAGATTGGGAGTTTTACCAGTTTTGAGCGGATCTGCACCAAAATTGAGAAGAGTTATGTTTCATCATCCGGACGCCAAAATTTATGCCTAAATTTAAACCTGTCAAATGAACACCTCTTCAACAGCCGTGTATCTAAGAGTAACCCAGAAAAGGTATTTTGTGTAATAAAATAACGCTGAATTTAAACTTGAAAAGCAAAAAATAAATACATTATTTAAACATTCGAAATGTGGAATCAGTTCGTGTGTGGGTCACGACAACGCCATAGAAACCTGTTCGGGGACATAGCAGTGAACTAGGCTTGTCAAAGTCCCTAACTTACAGAATCTTTAAAAATGATATGAAAATGGAGCCATATCACACTTTTGTCTATGGAAATGGTGGAATTAAATATAAGTGATTACTAGCTTAACGAACAAGCGGAATTGGCAAGTGCAAATTGTAAAGGTAGTAGGCCTAGCCAGGAGGCGGATATGATGGAATTAACAGGGGCGAAGCGTCTATATAATCAAATAATCACTGCTTCCCTTTCTAATTTTGAAACATTGTCGCTGTCAAATTCATC
>NW_004797399.1:31210-32449 GCF_000002075.1 Aplysia californica
GATTCTTGTGTGATATCTCCAGGCCCTATCTGGTCCCGTTTCACTTTGATTACCCTGTCAAACAAGTCAGCCTTCGCCCCTGGAATTAAACAGAAACTGTATTTGATGAAGCAGCAGCAAAGAACATCAACGGAATTTTGGGTTTTCAGAAAGTGGTTGCATTTTTAGAACAACCAGCAAACCGTTCTGAATCTTTCATAATTATCTTTTTAAATTGGTGAAGAGCAACCTACTTCCCCATCCCCATCTCCATGAAAAAAATGGCAACATTACATCACTGTCACTTCCCTACCCCCACCAAAATTAACAGCACCACCACCACCACCACCACCACCACCACCACCAACAACAACAACAACAACTACAACAACAACAACAGCATCAGCAACAACACCAACAACAACGACAACTACAACAATAACCTCAACAGCAACAACAACAACAACAGCTTTTAAAAATCAGTTGCAACATTAATTTAAAACGAAATGCGCACCTCTCTCGTACAGTGGCCACATTATAAAATATTTCCTTCTTATATGTTGTCATAAAGTGCAAATCGGTGCTCGGGAAAGGCGTCTGTTCATCAGCAGTATTCCACAGCCTTCGTGTGGATCCTTGTCTTGGCAGGGGGCATCCCGTGATGGTCTGACAACGTTCATGAAACTGTGGACATCGCAACGTTGGGGCAGGGGTGGCGACATTGTGCCAGGTAGAGACAGTTATTGGTGAACGTTGTCATCAACAACAGTCAGTAATCATGAGAGAGATTGTCCATCTTCAAGTTGGCAAGTGCGGCAACAACTTAGGTGCCCAGGTTTGTGCAGAAAAGTCCAAAGTTTAGTAGATCTAGACTAATCTAAATAAAAGATCAAATAAGCTTTTTTCTCGGAAAATTATCAGTAATGCTGTTTGTACATTTCATTGCTTACTTTCGATACTTGGTTCACCGTAGCATGTCGCGATATGTCGACAGAAACTGTACCATTTTCACCGTATTATACAACATTACTCTTTGCATTTTAAACGTTGACTTTACGTTTACCTGAGAAATGCAAAACGCTTTGAACTAATCACAAGTTTTCTTGTGGCCTTGACAACAGCGCCAAAGTAGTTCTCTCTCTTCCCGCTGACCCAATTCACAACTTACGGAGACTCAAAGCTTTCCAGGGACTATACAACTAATCCGTCAATGATTCATCCCTGTCCAGCCTGACTTCCGAATGTCTTCAATGCCCCCCC
>NW_004797399.1:32549-33760 GCF_000002075.1 Aplysia californica
AAAAAGAATAAATAAATAAATAAATAAATAAATAAATACAAGAACAAAAAAACAAACAAATAACATGTTGTTTTAGGTGTCGTTTCAGGTATAGACGTGTCATGTCTCTCCAAGCCAATCTGTCCAACTTCATAGTCAAACACTCTGCCAGCCCTCTGCCCCCTGTCCATTTTGTCATCTGTTGTTTGGTCTCTTGATCGCCATCTGTCTCCTTTTCTTCTACTCCTCTTGTCAGCTTTGTTTTCGGCACTTGATCGTATTTCGTTAAACGCCCAAACAAGTTAACCGTCTTGACTGTTTTCAAGAATTCACTCTAAATTCAAAGTATAATTAGTTCTTTATCGTTCTACGTTCTGTTTTCTAACCAATCTTTGCCATCTTCCTGCAGGCCTCGTGGATTGTTCGTCCATGTCCAAATCCAGTTCCTTATGTAGAGTTCTCTCCTTCAAATCATATCGTGTTTTATGCTCAAGGCCTCAAGTTTATCGTGCTGGTTGCTGACGTGCCTTCAATGGCACCTTACCCCGCTTACGCCATTGTCGCTATTTTCCCTAGAAATCCCGAAACTTCAATGTGACCATTTTGTTGTCGACAAGCTGTTCAGATACATTAAACCCAGAAAACAACATTCATTTACAGGAGAGAGAAAGAACAATTTTATTATTTTAACAGGTGTACCCACATAATGTCTTTTATTTAGATTGTACATTTTGATAAAATAAATGTTCCTTAAGCACATGCAACAAATATCACAGTTTAGGAACAGAAACGAAAAAAAGTCAAAATTTTGGAGTTAATACATCTGAACACCTGGCCGACGCTGTTATCTTCTAAGCTTCAATCAAGTTTTCAAAAGACTAAACCACCCCTAACCGCTAAGTAATTCGAATCAATTTTAGGATGGTGACCAGTTCAAAACCCTCATCACGCCACAAATGTTTCTGTGACATGCACATTTAACGGTCCATTTCATACTAAAGATATAACATTATTCAGTAGTCATGTTTTTTTTCCTCTTAAAGTTGAAATACTTTCTTTTACAGTTCTGGGAGACAGTAAGTGACGAGCATGGAATTGACCCAACAGGAACATTCCGAGGAGAGTCAGATCTCCAGTTGGAACGTATCAACGTCTACTATAATGAGGCCACTGGTCAGTTGCCTTGTGATACACAGTTATGTTCACACGCTGGGATTTCGAATGAACCCCCC
>NW_004797399.1:35054-38219 GCF_000002075.1 Aplysia californica
TGAATAAATTAATTAATTAATAGACAGATAAATTAATCAATTAGTTAATTAATTAGATTTTTAAAAATAATGATAATAATGATACATTGATGAAACTCATATCGAAGACAGGCTTTATATTTATACTCAGATATACTTGCCTCTTAAATAACCTAATAGTGTTGAAAGAGACGTTAAACCCATACACTTATTTTTTACAGGTCATTTCACCGATGGTGCTGAACTTGCTGATAGTGTACTGGACATTGCTCGAAAAGAGGCTGAAGGTTGTGACTGTCTGCAGGGATTTCAGGTCGGTGGCAGGGCTCGGAAGAGGACGAGTTCACGGAATACAATATTTAGATTTGTTCTACAATTTATGAAATTAAACATGTTTACTTTTCACTTTTCCCACTCCAACTTTTAATATGATATGATGACCTCATATGAGAAATGCAGAATGTTGAAATTTGATAAAGTTGTACTTTCTGCACATCCCGAAATCGTCAACAGTTTGAATTGGGCTCACTGGCTTGTTTGATTTGATCGATTACATTTAATTTTCTGTCTCCGGGATATTCTTAGAGTTTTTATATATCATCGTATTACGAAAGGTGCTATCCTGTTTTTATTTTGTTCTTTGATGGTCCATGCTTCGCATCATAAATACCATTTATTACAGTGGGGATTATGGCACAAATGTCCTTCTTAAAATCCTAACTTTTGTGTATCTTTGCATTGTACTTTTTAGATGGACTTCTCCTTCCTATTATGTTTATCGGCGGTCTTCCCTCCCCGTCCCCCCAGGGCAGTGCTACTGACTGAAGTTGTCTGTCTTTGGGCCATTCCCAAAGGGGGGTGGGGGGTATTAACATGTTAAGGTAGAATCGTAAATGGGCTGATTAATCAATGTCATGCTCATACTGTGCCGGAACAACATAGAGGGAACTGCTGCTTTTTCTTTCCACATCCTTACTATCGTCATTTATCCTCTACTTCTTTTGTATGTTTGTCCCTCTCCTGTGAACTGCTGTTTCCTGAGTGCCTTGATAGTCGAAGCAGACTTTGTACTGTTAAGGCTCGAGAGGTGTGCAGAGTAAACCTGATTTCCCCTTTTGGACTTCTCTGTTGACATCTACCCCTTGGCGCTCATACGACCTGATGCAGTTGCAAGCGCCGTGAAACCTTACTAAAACTAAGGCGATTTTTGTTTTGTGGTTATTCCAGTGAAAAATGATTTTGATACAAGGTAATTATTTACTCTCCGTTTTGGCATCCAAGCTCTTGATTTAGGTTTCTCATCACCATGACCGACAGTGTTTTACAATCGTCATTACAGATAGCCCACGCGTTGGGCGGTGGCTGCGGCTCTGGCCTGGGCTGTCTGCTCATGCTTCGGCTCAAGGAGGAGTTCGCTGACCGGATGTTCTGCTCTTTCGCTGTGCTGCCTTCACCCAAAGTAGGCCAAACACTTAAGCTTCATGGAGGAAGCGCTATTTTAGGCATAAAAAGAGGCATGTTTTCGTTATCCGTACATATTTCCAAATTTTGTTTTAAAAGGCATTCATAAACATCCAGAGATACGCAAATCCATGTTTCTGATTTGTGTATGCTGGTTCAAAATTTTCTGGAACGTGTTCTTTGGTCTGCTGCTGATTAGACATGTATCCGCTGCGTCTTTTAAGAGTCAAGCTTCATTTATTATACTTCAAGAATTGTAGATATACAACTGAGTGCTGTTATGCTATGTGGTTTATAATAGCGGTCTTTTCTTCGCCACTACACACGGAATACGTGAGTATGATTATCACCTGGGGAGATTCTTTTTTGCCGACTGTCACCGTTTGATGTTTGTCTGCTTGGATGTTGTATCCTGTTCAACCCGGGTTGGCCCTGACAGGTAGGGTAGAAGGAGCCCCCCCTCCTAAACGATCTTCGAAATCGGGTTTACTGTGTGCGACAGCGAAGCGCCTGACCGCTACACTACAGACGCTGGTTACCTATCCCTCATAAAGGTTGGGTCGGGTCGATCGCCCGATTCGTCGCCTGAAAACAAACGCGTTTCTTTTTTAGGCGGCGAGTCGGGGAATCGGCTAGTGCCACAGTAGCCGCTTTGCGCCCTCAATTTGGCTAGCAACCCGATCAGACCCGACCCGATCGTGCCAGTGGGCACCCGGTACTAACACCATCGCCCCGAACTCGATTCATTTAACATTCGTAGGTCTCTGACGTGGTTGTAGAACCCTACAACGCTATCCTGTCTCTGAACGTACTCATCGAGGCTGCCGACCACGTCTACATGCTGGACAACGAGGCGCTCTATGACATCTGCTACAGGACCCTCAAACTCTCTGCGCCGTCTTTCGGCGACCTCAACCATCTAGTTTCCTGCGTTATGTCCGGTGTGACAACCAGTTTTCGGTTAGTATATTATTTGTTAGTTGTTTTTCCTCCAGTTTTGAACAAAAAGCAAAGAAGCTAATCAGATCAGACGAAACTGAAGAGAGAGAGAAAGAAAAAAAAAAGAGAGAGAGAGAGAGAGAGAGAGAGAGAGAGAGAGAGAGAGAGAGAGAGAGAGAGAGAGAGAGAGATTTATAACATACGTCCCCAGATACATTGTTACTGTAAGTGGAATTTGGAAAAACCCTGACACGAGTACATAGTAATAGATAGATATATTACTTGAATAGCGCACATTCCCGCTCAACAGCAAGCTCTTTGCGCTTTACAATCCATTATCCTCAGCAGACATGATAGCATTCTGAAACAAACTCAACTTCCAGGGAAGCATACAGTGCAAGCAAAACACTCACATACTGACACGATCTTTCGCTGTCTATGGCCTGGTACCGAGGCGTGCGTATTTACACGTTTCGCGGGTATTCATTCCCACCTGGGTAGAGTGAGGGAGATTTGTGTAAAGTGTCTTTCCCAAGGACACAACGTCGGCCTGCAGCTTGAACCCCCGAACCTGCAACCCCATGATTATGATTCCGGTAGCCAAACCACCAGACTACTGACGCCATATTCGACATTCAAAGTAAGCAGTAAGAGCTTACATCACAGAAAATTTCTATCGACGATATCCTGATCCCGTTGTTTCTCAGGAATACGAGAGCAGTTCAGTCGGCATCGTGTTGGGCTGGGCTACCATATTGCCTGTCGATCGACGAGGCGTTCATTTAC
>NW_004797399.1:38327-45827 GCF_000002075.1 Aplysia californica
GGGGGGGTTTAAGACTCTACGCTCACCTGACTGGGACCTGTCGGAGAAACGTTGCAATTTGAGGTTTGTCATTCTAGATGACCTAAACGTGTTATAGGGCTGGTAGACGCATTCCATGTGATTTTTTAAGAGACTGCTGGTAACTTTTTGGAAGGAAAAGGAATCAAATGAGGTAGTATTTGAAGAAGCCTATGTGGGACACTTGTTGATTAAAATAATCAGAAAAAGTCAAATGCAGTTCTGGGACACTTAAATAGACATAAAGGCCTTGAACATCTAGCTTTCATTGGCAAAATTAAAGGCAAACATAGAGCAACCTACGTAGAGAGCCTAAACTGATGGATGATGGAGAAAGGTCAGGGTAATGTGTCATAAGAGCAAAGGAGTGAATGGAGTACAATGATCACCTATGCCTGTCGCAGATCTGGCACTTGATGATCAAAAAACGAATACCATATCAAACATCAAACGTTACAGATTCCCAGGCCAGTTGAACGGTGACTTACGCAAACTGGCCGTGAACATGGTGCCTTTTCCACGTCTTCACTTCTTCATGCCTGGATTCGTGCCGCTCACATCTCGCGGCAGCCAGCCCTACCGGGCACTGACTGTCCCAGAACTGACCAGCCAGATGTGGGACGCCAAAAACATGATGTGTGCCGTTGACCCTAGGCATGGGCGCTTCCTCACAGCCGCCGCGGTCTTCAGGGGCAGATTATCTACAAAGGTAACAGGTCGGACCAGAGTTCAAAAAGCCAAATCCTTTTGTCTATGTTCTTTTCTATCCCTGACCCACCGTCCTCTGTGCCTGTGTGTCTGTATGTCTGTCTGTCTGTCTGTCTGTTTGTCTGTCTGTCTGTCTCCCTCTCTCTTCTTGTGTCCACCTGACTTCTAAATTACTATTCTTCGTACCACCCCTCCAATAACAACAGCAGAAGCAGCAGCAACAACAAAAGTAACAACAACAATGTCACCAATACCATTAGATGTAGCGACAACAAAGCCGACAATATGGGTGGCCGCATAAAAACTGAACATTTCAAGAAAGCCGCGTCAACCGCAAAGTACGCACCAACATTGGCAAATCTACCACAATAGAGGTACACTATCGCAACATAATATCCTAGTCTGATGTCGTGTTATGCCGGAAGACTGAGATACTCGATAATTAATATTTTACCTACTCAAGAATCGAACTTGGGTCTCCAGCATACGACGACCAAACTCCTTATCACTAAACCACAGACGCTTGTGCATTGCATGCGATGGGACTGAGGTGGAAAAGAAGAGAGAACAGCCCAACAGAAAGAGTACCAGAATCTAGCCTGAGTTGTTTGTCATTGACAGTGATCAATGATAAGAATTTAGAGTTATACACTGCATTGATAGAAATACAATCGTATGGCAGGCTGCTTCGACCCTGCCTGTCAGGGCCAGCTCATGTTATCTTACTGAGTGTACACTGCTAGTCGAATTCATTTGTCTGAGTTGGAGTCAGGAAAACTTTTCTCAGTGGAAGGGTGAAGCTACCATTGTGGCACAATTCGACTGAATTCGACTAAATTCGATTGTGACATTTATAAACAAACATGTTTGTTCTTTTTAGGTCACTAGTCGAATCCGTCGTATTGTGCCTAAATGGTTGCTTTTGCTCATCTGTGCAGGAACATCTCTCTGCCCCCTTTTCATTTCGACTGTGATACATTCAAAATTTAATGGAAATATGTTGGCGTTACCGCTAACAAGCCAAATTAACTGTATTTAAGAACACAGCACTCCCCTGAGGTTGCCGGGAACGGCAGTAGTAATGTGTTGGCGATGTTTGTAGTTTACTTTGTATTGTGGGAAATGTTTATTGCAAACACCATTGTAAACTATTGTAAACCTAATTTCCTACAATGTAGAAATGAGTGGTCTCTTAGGAAGAAGAAAAAAATTGTCAAGGGCTTCGAGCTTACTGATGTTCCTTTATCTGCTGTGGGACCTGTTGGTTAAGCTCCGTAAAGCGGATCCTGCTATGTGGAGTTGACAGGTTAGATCTTGAATTGGAAACCAATTTTGAACTTAATAACTTTGCTTATTTCAGGAAGTTGAAGAACAAATGCTAAATGTCCAGACCAAAAACAGCCCTTACTTCGTAGAGTGGATTCCCAACAACGTGAAGTCCATCATGTGCGATATACCACCTCGGGGACTTCGAATGGCAGCAACTTTCATCGGGAATACTACTGCCCTGCAAGATCTCTTTAGGCGCATTGGAGATCAGTTCGTGGCTCTGTTGCAAAGAAAGGCGTTCTTACACTGGTGAGATTTTTTAAAAATGTCTTTATGGTCTCACAAGCAGATCTATACTTATTATATTTGGGAAAGTTCGTCACCTTGGTCGCCTAAAATTTTGGAACCACTTAGTTTTTAAATTTGACAAAGTTACTAGTGGTTCATAATCTTTTAAAGGGTGCACAATTCTATGGAGGAGCCTGAAGTCACTGTAGTTTAATTTTCAGTGTTTCATTAGTTTCGTTTAGATCTAATCTAGGGAAAGTCCGTCTTCCAAGACGCCATGGTAAACAAGTGAGGTTTCCGTGCGCAATGTTCCCACACCTTTGAAATTCTGGAGTGTACAACCACGAAAGCGGAACAGAGAATCAATCTATATATCACTATATCTAAACCTTCTAATTTGTTGCATCTCTCAAGACTTATTGTTCCATTCAAGTAGAGTGTAAATAAAGTAGGCCAATGACTTTCAGTTGATGTTAATGTACCGATCATTCCTTTCATCGAAAGGGGCCCCAGCTAATAAAAGAACATTTGTTGCAAGAGCTGCGTGAGGTGTGAGAGTAAGTATTATTGAGTCAGTTTTACGATCTCTAAATACGACATAACGCAGTGTCTTTCTCAGTCTGAGGTCTTGCAATTCTACATAACGTTTGTTCCTTATCGATTTCGAAAATGGTTTTCAATTAAAATTGTAGGAATTTTCGTCTATTTGCAGGTAAATATAAAATGTTTGATCTCTGTACATTCAGTTGTTTGCAATGTGCAGATCATGAAGTTTTAATGACTTTTCTTTGGCGTTAAGACTCAAGGTTATCAAATTTCTTAGACTGCCTAGGCATGTTTATAGGAGGTATTCTTCACTTTACTCTTGTAACTTGCAGATTAATCCCCCCCCTCCCACACCTAGCCCTTCATTTCTGAGTAATTCTAATCCCAGTTACACCCCCCCCCCCTCCCCGATTCCATACCTTTCACAGGTACACCGGAGAAGGCATGGATGTGTCCGAATTCTCAGACGCCGAAACCAACATGCGAGACTTGATAGCCGAGTACCAGCAATACCAAGATATCCCGACAGCTGAAGGCATGGACTACCTGGGGGATGCCTTGGAACTGGCTAAGGGCTCTGGCTATTGACCAACTACTTATTTACTTACGTACTTACGTACTTACGTACTTACGTACTTACTTACTTACTTACTTACTTACTTACTTACTTACTTACTTACTTACTTACTTACTTACTCATCCCTTAGTCGTCTAGATGACCTTTGGGGCACCAAGGATGATCGGGCAACTACTTTTCTCCATCCGTCTGTATTTTCGGCCTTTCGAAGGCTTTCACTCAACTTAAAACCTGTCCATTCCGTTATTTTTGTCTCCCCATCTCTTTTTCAGTCTGCCTTTCCTTCTCCCTCCCTGTACAGTGTCCTGAAGGACCAACTAACTTGTGATCAAATTGAGGAAAAGCAATAAAAGGTGCTGGAATGAGGAGTTTGGTTTCTAGGTTAAGGTCTTAACCCCTACACTGCCAGGCGTGCTCTTTGGTCCTAAGAAATAGCGAAAGAGTGGCGGGCTTGATAATGAAGAGGTTAAGATTGTAAATAGGGCACGGGTTACAGTTTCAGTGCGAAGAGTATATTAGAGGAAGAAGAAAAGGGATTAAATTTTGTGTCGATCCTGACTGATTGTGGTCAAGATTTGTGTCTTGTTTCTTTGCTTTCTTCATTGATTTTGGTATTCTCCCGTATTGTTGCTGTTGCTGTCCTCGGCGTTATAGCTGCTGCTGTCTCGTCCACTCTGCCCCCCACCCCCGCTTCTCCTATTCTCTTCCTCATATCCTCCTCCTCCTCCTCTTCCTCCTCCTCCTCCTCCTCCTCCTCCTCCTCCTCCTCCTCCTCCTCCTCCTCCTTTTCTTTTTTTTCTTCTTCTTGTTCTTGTCCTTCTTGTTCTTCTTCTTCTTGTTCTTCTTGTTCTTTTTCTTCTTCTTCTTCTTCTTCTTCTTCTTCTTCTTCTTCTTCTTCTTCTTCTCCTTCTTCTTCTTCTTTTTCTTCTTCTTCTTCTTCTTCTTCTTCTTCTTCTTCTTCTTCTTCTTCTTCTTCTTCTTCTTCTTCTTCTTCTTCTTCTTCTTCTTCTTCTTCTTCTTCTTCTTCTTCTTCTTCGTCTTCTTCTTCTTCTTCTTCTTCTTTCAGGGCTATTTCTGTTGCTGATGCTACTACCATGCTATTGCTGCTGCTGCTTCTAATTTTTGTAAAATTCTTCTCGTCACTTTTTCAGCGACTTTTGACGAAGGGAAGCAAACACATCTATACAAAGTAAAAACTGATTTTAATGGTGATGCCCCTTGTCAATTTGGGGGGGGGGGGGGGGGGTTGCGATGGGGTTGGTTTTTTTAATCTGAGTTTTTTTTATAATATAGGGATATCTTCATTTTTCCTGTAGAATAAGAAAACAAATGATAAAACTTCGCAGTTGATCATATTGGAGCCAGACAAACCCTTACTATTCCGATACATTCTCAGTATCCTGGAAAGTATAGTTTAAGGGGGTCCTAATTATAATAATTATATTCTGACACGATCTTTCTCTATCTTCGCCATTTTCACCACTGCGAAGTAAGGATTGTCAGTGTGAAGAATTCGAGCCTTATAGGCAGCGCCCATTGGAGGTTCAGTTCGGGTCGGTTCAGTATCTGGCGGCTTCAGTGCACACTATAAATAGACCAACTGCCCAAACTGATCGCAAGACGCTCGACCTTGATAAGAAACGAGTTTGTTATTGAAGGCCATTATCAATTTAGTCGGTTTTGTAGGTTTTGGCCCTCCGGTAGAACTTACTTGGTTACTTGGTTTGAGAATAGGCGTCATTGCAGGCGGCTCAATGCCATAGCTCCTCCTCCCTCCTCTCCAGGGTCCATGAAAGGGTCTACTTGCTGATCGTGCCAGTTAACAGCTGGTTGGATATTCTTCAAGCTTTTCCATGCAGGTTGCTGTCCCTCACCGACCCTCTAGAGACACCAGGGTCGGGGAGAGACCCGTAGAACACATCCAGCTAGTTCAAACTGACAAAACAGACACAACCGACAAAACAGACGAAACTGAACCGAAACGGAACCGAACCGATGATGCCAATGGGTGCTAGGTATTACATCAGATTTAAGAGAGTCAGGCAGTTTAGCCACAAGACTACGATACGAATCACACACGTCACCGACCCTATCAATAATTAACTCTTGGTTTACGGCGAGCCAGTTCAGACAGCGCACTGCATCAAACTGTTATTTGCTGTCACTACAAAAATCTACGAAACCTCAGAAAATTTATCTCGTTCATGAAAAAGCGGTATGTTTATTGCAAGGATGGTTTATTTCTTCTCAGTTTGATGTTTATTCTTTGCAAACAGGTTAAATAGGAGAGGGCGTAATAGGGACGTTTTTAAATTCTAAAAAAACTGGATGACAATACTGGCAATACTGGCAATATTGGTTGTGTTCAAAGGTGGGATAGCCTCCCGTATACTAAGAGTTAAATAAATAAATAAATAAATAAATAAATAAATAAATAAATAAATAAATAAATAAATAAATACATTCATATGTGGGCCGCTAGGCCACGATTTTAGTCAATTGCACCAGAACGTAATCTAGAAAATCAACCGTGTCTTAATTTGGAAGATTTTATGAAACTGCATCAAAATGGTAGCTTCTGTCCCTCTGTTTAGTAACATCTGACCTTTCTCAAAAACATTAAGTCAATTCAAACATAGGTAAAACAAAATTTTTGCGCTTTGAAACAAAACTCGAAATTTGCTATTTTCTTAAAACAATGTTTTCGGTTCAATTTTGAAACAAAAATCTGCTCTGAATTTTACGAGTGGATGTCGCTGAAACAGCAGGAGGGCTTCTAAAGTGGTATTTAGGAACTTAGTTATAATATCTTGTTTACTTTTGGTTCTTCGGGGTACGACACCGCTGAACTGCAAGCTCTTTGCTCTTTCAATCTATATTTTTACCCCAGCAGCCACATGAACACTCAGAAACATTCTCAGCTTTCCAAGAAGCATACAGTGCAAGCAGCGGATTAAGCGCTTCGACAGTGTAAGAAACATACAAGATCTTTTTGCTGCATATAGTCGGGTATCCATTCCTAACTGGATGAAGTGAGAAGATTTCGTATAAAGTGCCTTTCTCAAGGAGAAATCGCCCTGCCCCTGAAGGGCTTCGAACTCAAGACTTTCCGCCCGAGCCCAACAGTCTAACCACTAGCACTAGACCACCGCCAATGCATTGTATTTGCTTGACAAGGAGATGACCTTCAGAGGACAACAATGGTGTTTCTATTACTATGTTCATGCTTTTTGAAAATGTACATGTACATTTGTCTTGCGTTTAAAACAAACAAACAAAATACATTTCAGTAGATAGATAGATAGATAGATAGATAGACAGACAGACAGACAGACAGACAGACAGACAGACAGACAGACAGACAGACAGACAGACAGACAGACAGACAGACAGACAGATAGATAGATAGATAGATAGATAGATAGATAGATAGATAGATAGATAGATAGATGGATAGATAGATAGATAGATAGATAGATAGATAGATAGATAGATAGATAGATAACGTTTGTTGACTCATAAGTGATTTCACTTAAGAAAACAACATACAAATTACACAACGCAGTCAAAAATTGAAATTTTCTTGTGTTATGCATTTCATTTTATTTCCCACACACGTGGCCATAAACGTTTCATATAAATAAAACCACTCAAGATTAACGATTGAATTTACCATTCTACAATCATTATTGACACCGTCATCTCGACAAATTAGTCTTATCATTTAATTTATACCGAGCATATACATTCCTTAAATAATATTTCAAAATAATCACGAAACAGAGATTGTAAGCTACGAATGAAAGAGCCGTAGCTTAGGAAACAAACCCTGATAATCTTGAGATCATTAAAGTTTTGTTCATCTTGATGGCAGTACATTTTAAAAAGGTATGTATTAATATGTATTCCACAAAAAAGAATCAAGACAGTTTGACGATTTGGTATTCTGAAAATTCTAAGCGAGATAAGGTAAATACTTTACTATAATTTATAATGTTATTTTTAAATACCGGTATCACATAAGACTAATTATTGCTTGGAACACAGTCAGGCCTGTTAGCCTGCATTATTACATAATGCCTCAGCCTTTTTCA
>NW_004797399.1:50827-61371 GCF_000002075.1 Aplysia californica
CGATGAGACGTCTGCAGTGACTGTTCATCTTGAAGCGCGGTTGTTTCAATTTACTTTCTTTCGCAACTTTTAGATCACACAAACAATCAATCAGCATTGGTTTTATAGTTGACAAGCTTTTAACTCTGCGAGATGGAATTGTGTAGTTTTTAATATGATCACCTGAGTCCAAATCGGGGTACAGGAAGGCTTTTCTTGAACTGGAGGGGTGTTTCGTCAGTACAACAGGTTTCTTACAAAATTTCAAAATGTTTTCTCTTAAACACGTTGTTACTTTTTTTATAAGCAGTATGTTTTGTTTCGACTGCATGGCACCCGAAGTCGTTACAGATGAGTCAGTTCGAACTATCTGAACAAAAGACAGTACACAGGCAGTAAACAGCAGTTTGACCAGGAAAGAGAGCAACATGCCTTGTCCGTGATCTATGTTGCAGTGGTTGTTTTTTCTGTGGAGACCATGCACAAGATAAATTATTATACAACGCAGTCTTGGACATAGATTGTAAGTAAGTAAGTTTATTCAGTGTTTAAGGCCATTGGCCCACATCACATCGTATAAAACACTCATTTGATAAATAAAGTTTCCATAATGAATAAGTACAGGTTGTGCACATATCTCTCATCATGGGTCAAACATTGCATATTTCTGTCACTGGGCCGAGTCAGGCTGGGAGGGATTAACAATTTCCTTTGATGGACAAAGTGTGAACAATAGAAAATAAAGTGAAATTCATCTTCAATTTCATGAGAGTTACACCTCTCACATAAGGGCTAATTAGTTAATAAAACGGCTTTTTAAGAGAGAAAATATTATACTTGAGACAGACTTCTTCCTCTATGTTCTGCACAGAATGATCAACAAGTTTACATTTTACTTCACTGGGAAATAGTCTAGTACTTCCAACTTTTTTTTAGAAAACCAGGCATATCCAAAAGCCAGGGAAAATAATAGGTTTTTAACTTTCGTAGCTCAGTTGACTCTGCTCAGTTCACAGGAACGATATAATTGCATGTAACATTTCTTTGGATATCTGTCATTTTCTAAGTGTATAAGTCTGCACCAGAATTTAATGACCCAATGCTTGTAGTCAGAACATAAGTTGGTTCTTCCCACTTCTCTTTGAACTAAACATGTGGGTGTAGTTTTGCCAAGACCCAAAAGTTGAAAAAGGCTTTCCAGAACTTTACCTGAACATTATCAATCATGTTCCAGTTTTTGATACCCCGAATTTCAGAGTAGTAAAGCAGCATTGGTTTAAGTTTTATATCAAAAATGTTTTTTGTGGTTTGGAAATTTAATTCTTGATAAGAACCGAAAAGCCTTCTTGTTCGAGAAACAATCCGTTGAGCTTTACAAGCCCGATTTTCCAGCATTCGTCTCCAGCATAGACGCAATGAAAATGAAATGCCCAAGTAAATGCCTAGGTTACTGCCTCTAAGATCTTATCTTCCCAATACCATCTTTCAGATCTTTTGAGATAGCCTCTATTTCTAAAAACAACAATCTTACTTTTCTCTGTATTCACTTATAAACCCCACATCTGGCAGAAATCATGTAACACATTGGATTTTCTTTTGTAAACCTCAGAAATTGTCGTCAACAAGACTTAGGTCATCAGCGTACATTAAACATAAAACACCATCATTATCATTGGACAATACCTGTATAGCATGGGTATTTGAATCTGAAAAATGTTTTTTAAATTGAGATATAAACAAAGAAGATAATATAGGGCTAAGTATGCAGCCTTGTTTGACACCTGATTTACATTGGAAGTATTCAGTAATATAAGATTTCATGGATCCTCGTTCATCTGAACAGACTTTAACACATGGAAGAACACTTTGATAAATAATTTTCAAAATGGTATACGTTGGTCCAGAACAGCCAAGACTTCTCAATACTGTCCGTAGTTTTTCTATGTTAACCCAGCCAAATGCCTTTTTAAAAAGTCGACAAAACATACATAGAACCTTCCGCCACGCTTTGAGATATATTTTTGGACAAAAAATTGGAGTGATAATATATGATCTATTGTAATTTCATCTAAAACCGGCATGAGATTCAGGGATGAGGTTACCTCCACCACACCATTGTTGCAGTCTTCTATTCAATATGAATGAGAATAATTTACCTTGAACATTTAGTAAACTAATGCCACTATAGCTATTTACATCATTTACGTTTCCTTTTTTAGTGCAAACTAAATATCATAGACTTGGTTCACTGCTCTGGATAGTTGCCTGTGAAGAAAACTGAATTGAAAAGAGATAGAAGAAATTCAGCCACGTCCTGGCAACCAAATTTGTAAAATTCCGGCGATAGGCCGTCAGGTGCACAAGCCTTGCCAGAAGTTAAATTATTTATAGCCAATACGATTTCGTCTCTTGAAATGGGTGAATTTAACAAATCACCAGGCTCACCACAAGGGAAGGCATGAGACTGTAAGGAAACAGATGATATCAAGCTGGTTGACTCGTCATTTCGATTGGCATTACCAACAGACCCGGAGAGGGGGTTAAGCAAATTCTCAAAATAGACATACCATTCTCTGGGTTTGATAGTATTCTTGGTTACCGGGTTTTTACACAAAAGGATATTGACTTGTTTCCAAAAATCTTTCGAATTGCGCTTCAAACAATTCTGAATAATAATTTGAGTTTGTAATTGTGTATGCTGTGATTTTAAAAAAATTTACAAAGGTTTTTTAATTTCTTTTTCAAAGCTAGGTACTTATCTAATGCTTCATTTGAGTTCCAAATATAAAATTCGTGTAATGCTTTGTATTTTTGCTTTTTTGCATTATAGCATTCATTACCAAACCATGGTGATTAGGATGTATACTTTTTGAACCTTTTAACATCTGTAGATTGCATACAATTTTCTGCGCTTTTAACCCAATTTTTCAACACCACAACAGCATCGTTTGTTTTACCTACGTGGATAAGATCAGAAAATTAATTTGAACACTTAACAGGTTGTCCTCTAATGCCTTTACAAGGTCTTCGACGTATGCGTTGTTCCAAAAACATTTCTGGATATCATATAAAAGGTACAAAACTTCTTGTTCTATTGGGTTCCCATTCGATGCCAGGTGCTGTAAGCGTTAGACAGAGAGGAAAATGGTCAGACTCTGATCTAGGGATTATTTTAAACTCTTCAATTGCATCCTGAAACCCATTCGTGTTTACAATGATCTACGACTGACTTGCCCTTGTTTGCCATGCAAGTGATGTTACCTTTCTCGTCTCCACGTGATCTGCCATTCAGTATTTGAAGTTTGTTAATTTTTACAAAACTCTATACGTTGAAGCCCAAATGCATTTGTTTCTAAATCCCGAGACTTACGACCCATGATATCGAAATCCATATCATCTGAGATAAGATCGTAAGTGTCAAATCCATAAAAAATAAACCACGTTATCCATGACACCGGCCCTAGAAATTAAATCCCCAGCAATCAACCAGGAGCCGTGCATTCTCGGCATTGAGAAGAATAGAACTGATGTGGTGCTAGCGTGTCGTACGAGGCGACTAAATGACGAACCAGGTAGTGACTCCTGAAACAGAATCATCCTGCCTCCAGGTCGGGGGTTGAGTCATGAGGCTAACAACCTCTCTCGTAAAAAGAACTGTTACAGAAACACATACAAGCAAAAACCATTATCTCTGCTTGGGTGATCGTGGATCTTCTCCAAATGGAAAGTTTATGATGCAAGGCGGTGAAATCCGAAAGGAAGCTGCTGGGCAGAAGTCTCCACCATCATCCAAGTCCAAGTCTCTTCGGATCGGCTCGTGGAACGTTAGGACCCTTTATGAGGCTGGAAAAACTGCACAAGTTCTCCAAGAAATGCACCGATACCAACTACACATACTGGGAATCAGCGAGACCCACTTGAACCAGTCTGGACAGAAGCGAATGAAAGAGGGGGAGCTTTTTATTTATTCAGGAAATGACAGTGATGGACCACACAGGGAAGGAGTAGGGATGATCATATCAAAAACAGCTCAAAAGACATTCAGCACATGGGAAGCACATGGTCCAAGGATCATCATGGCCTAATTTGGAACTAAGAAAGAACTCAAGGTAAGAGATGGTAGGAAGAAGGTCATTAACATGAACATCATACAAATGTATGCTCCAACCAATGATGCAGAAGTGGAGAATAAAGATGACTTCTACAACCGCCTGCAGAACATCATCGACAAACTTCCAGGTAAAGACATCAACATTGTCATGGGAGATCTAAATGCAAAGGTAGGTTCGGACAATAGTCACAACGAGGAAATCATGGGCAGACACGGATTAGGAGAGGCAAATGACAACGGAGAAAGGTTCCAAAACTTCTGTACATTCAACAACTTGGTCATTGGAGGTACAATCTTCCCACATAACAGGATTCACAAGGCCACTTGGGACTCCCCGGACGGAACAACGGCAAACCAGATTGACCACTTTTGCATCTCCCGAAAGTTTCGACGCTCACTGGAGGACGTCCGAGTCTTACGAGGAGCAGACGTCGCATCAGACCACCATTTGATCCTTGGAAAGAAGAAACTAAAACTGAGATGACATGCACAAGTCACAGCTGGAAATCGTCTAAAGTATGAAGTGAGTCTTCTGAAAGACCCAGTAAAGAAGAATGAGTTCAAGTTGGAACTGAAGAACAGATTTCAAGCCCTTCATGATATGGATGAATGTGAAGTCAACGAACACTGGGATAAGATAAGAGAGGCAGTAAATGCAACTTGCCAGAGCACCCTAGGACCCAAAGACAACACCAGGAATGAATGGATTTCGCAAGACTCTCTAGACAAAGTCAAAAGAAGAAGAGAGCTGAAGGCCCAAGTCAACAACAACCGTACCCGAACTGAGAAACTCGCTGCACAACAAGAGTACACCCAAGTAAACCGGGAGGTAAAGAATTCCATCAAGAAGGACAAGAATACCTACCTGAATGGCCTGGCCGAAAAGACTGAGAAAGCAGCAACAGACGGGCATTTACGGATTGTACACCAGACTACAAGAACTCTTTCAGGTAGGTTCAGCAAGCCCACTCTACCAGTGAAAGACAAAGAGGGAAAGACTATCTTCAACCCAGAGGGGCAACTTAACCGATGGAGAGAACACTTTGATCAACTATTGAACAGACCACCTCCAGAAAACCAACCAGAAATTCTTCCAGCCAGAAATGACCTCCCAATAGTCACGGAACCACCTTCAAAAGAGGAAATTGCAGCCGCTATAAAAACACTGAAGTCCCACAAGGCAACTGATCCCGACCAAAGACCACCGGAAGCCCTTAAGGCAGAGAAAGATAGGTTTGTGGAAATTCTCTATGCTCTGTTTGAAAAGGTTTGGCAAAAGGAGGAAATACCATCAGACTGGAAGGAAGGCCACCTTATCAAGCTGCCAAAGAAAGGAGATCTCAGCAATTGTAACAACTACAGAGGCATTACACTCCTGTCCATACCTGGGAAAGTTTTCAACAGGATACTCCTGGAGAGAATCAAGCTGGCAACAGATGAGAAGCTTCGAGGAAACCAGGCAGGATTCCGCAAAAACCGATCATGTGTGGACCAGATCGCTACTCTGCGTATCATTGTTGAGCAATCGCTTGAATGGAACTCTCCACTCGTGGTCAACTTCATTGACTATGAAAAGGCGTTTGACAGCGTGAACAGGGAAACTCTGTGGAACCTCATGCGGCATTTTGGAATACCTGAGAAAATCGTCAAGCTTGTGAAGGCCACCTATGATGGAACAAACTGCCAAGTCTTCCACGAAGGACAACTCTCAGAACCATTCCAGGTACAGACAGGAGTGCGACAAGGATGCTTGCTCTCACCTTTCCTCTTCATACTGTCAATTGACTGGGTCATGAAAGAAGCCACCAGAGGCAAACGTAAAGGAATACAATGGATCCCTTGGCAGCAGCTGGACGACTTAGACTTCGCTGATGACCTTGCACTGCTCTCTCACACATATGCTCAGATGCAAGAAAAGACCAAGGAACTCAACAGGCTATCAAGGAGTTTTGGCCTACGTATTCATCGAGGCAAGTCAAAAGTAGAGAAGCTAGGAAAAGTTTCAAGCCCTGCTGTGACAGTGGAAGACACTCCCCTGGAAGAAGTGGACTCCTTTACCTACCTTGAAAGTGTCATCGATGGTAAAGGTGGAACCGAGGCAGACGTTAAAGCAAGAACCGCCAAGGCAAGGTCAGCCTTCAAGCAATTATCAAAAGTCTGGAAAGCAAGCAACATCTCGCTGCGCACCAAGATTCGACTCTTTAACTCCAACGTCAAGTCTGTGCTCCTCTACGGCTGCGAAACTTGGAAGACAACGAAAACAGTACTGAATAAAGTCCAGACTTTCATCAACAGATGTATGAGGAGTATTCTAAGAATTAAGTGGCAGGATAGAATAAGAAATGAAGAACTGTGGGAAAGGACAGGACAAAAGGATATAGAAGTAGAAATAGGACTAAGAAAGTGGCGATGGATGGGACACCCCTTAAGAAAGCCCAGCAGAAACATCACAAGACAGTCACTGCAGTGGACCCACAAGGAGCACAGGGCAGGGGTAGGCCACGGGAAACATGGAGGAGATGCGTGGAAAGGGACATGAGAGAAATGAAGCTCACTTGGAACGAGTTTGGAAGGATGGCTCAGGACAGAGATAAATGGAAGGAGCTTGTATGTGGCCTATACCCTGCCAGGGGTGAAAGGCATTGATGATGAATCAACCAGGGCAAGTTTCCATAGTTTACATTGATCGTTTCCCACCATTCACTATACTGGTCTACGCCCTTCAATAATGTCTCATGATACACAGGCTCGGCCATTGATAAAATGTACCGTGATTGAGTCTGACATATCTGTGATTTATTGGAGAACCGCGGAAGCTGTTTTGCACTTGGCCAGGTGGGTGGAGGAGAGGGGAGGGGCCAGATTTAAAGATGGGTTAAATGCCTTTCTAAGAAACACCTACTGCGTTTTCGTAGGACATGCCCCTCCGAGGAGTTTGGGAGAAAAAGGAGGGGGGGGGGGACCTTTTTGGTCAGTTTCGCCAGACCAGAACATTTTTCTATAGATTAGCAGGAAAGAGAGCCCAACACAAGTCCCGGAACAGTACAGGAAAAAGCTACCACTACCACTTCTATGCCTGTGACGCTGCTGTGGTTTGTGATTTTTTGTATGTTTGTTTTTCGTGGTTTTCTTGTTTTTTTCCTGCAACAAGAAGGATGTGTCTCTTGTTTTGATAGGCAAGCTATATCACATATATAATAGATAGTGTTAAATCAGCAGTGAGAACCCAAGCAGGAGACTTTGCAGGGTTTTTGTCATACGATGCTTTACAGCTTCCTTTCAACTCAGTGACGCTACTGTTAAGTGACAGGTAAGGCTGATTCTTTCAAGCAACCCCGATGTGTAGAATACGCCTGTAAGAATTCTGACAAGACTTGATTGTACCACAGTCAAGCAAGATACAAACTGGGCTCACAGTGTTCCAGCAGTGTTCAAGTAATTGATTTTTTTTGCTAATTCCTTTAAGCCAGTGTACACTGGAACATAACCATTTGTTTAGCCACATTCAGATTATTGCTTGACCAAAATAAGCTGGGTGAAAAGCTAAGATTATCATTATCTTTCTCTTTGCTAAAAATGTAAGCGTTTTAGATTGTTTTCACACAAACATAAAGATAACACAAGAAATAGAGTTCTTGAAAATCTTACGGTATTTACTTTAAAACTAATATGTGTTGTAGCGTGATGAAATCGAGTGCTCGTCAAAATAATATATATTTATTTTAAACGGTAGTTCTCGCCCGTTAGATAACTTTTATCGAATTTCATTTTTGGCTCATTACCTTTAATGTCTATTCAAAAACACATTTCTGTGGGGATTTGACTTTTGAAAAAAAAAGTTGATCAAAGGCGCAAAATATAAACTTTTTCAGTTTCCAAGGACATTCAAGCTTTGGAAATCACCTAATTTTCTCATTGATTCTAATAATAATAATAATAATAATAATAACAATAATGATAATAATAATAATAGATAGCATTTGTATAGCGCAAATCCCCGCTCAACAACAAGCTCTATGCGCTTCACAATCTACACTATTACCCCAGCAGACCTGAGAGCATTCTGAAACAAACTCAACTTCCTGGGAAGCATACAGTGCAAGCAGCCATTTTTAGGCGCTAAAACACTAACATACTGACAAGATCTTTCGCTGTCTATGGCCGGGTACCCATTTCCACCTGGGTGAAGTGAGGAAAATTCGTGTAAAATGCCTTTCCCAAGGACACAATGTCGGGCCCGCGGCTCGAACCCCGACCCCGCAACCTCACGATTACGAGTCCGGTAGCCTAACCACTAGGCCACTGACGCCACAAGGCGACCCCCACCTCTTTCATTTGTAATTATCTCGATTTCTGTTTAAGATAGATTGGTTCTTTTTCATCAAAAGCTAGGCAAATGAAAAAAACTTTAAGATTACACCAATAACGCTAAATGCCTCAAAATTGACTAGAACTTAATTCCATCTCGTTTTGACACATATTAATACAGTTCACATTTCAGAGAATTACGTTTACAACTAATGGTTACCAGGATCCTTGATTCCACAGTGGTGTAAAAGAACGTCGATCAGAAGGTGGTTGAGACTGAGGCAGAGAAAAACCTTTTGACGGAATTGCGACGACCTGCCTGCCTTTTCCAAGCCAAGGACGGTGAACTTGTGGGAGACTGTCTTTTATAGACAAACCCGATTGCAGGAGGTCGGCGGGAGTTCGTTACCAGCAATATGAGCAGCACGACATGCTGTTGATGACGAGGGGGAATGCAGCTCTAATAACCAGCGTGCGTCCTCACAGATAGGCCATTCCACAGATTAATCATAGAAGACAGAATACACACTTAAACTTATTGGCAAATCGGGTACGTTTCTAGAAAATCCGGGTGACAAAGTTTGACAAGAATATCGAGTCAATTATTGGGAAACTAAGATAGGCGTGTTGACGGGCGCATTGGTTCAATTTTGTTAGTCGGTCGCATGGAAAGCGTGTACTTATTTATTAGATTATGAAACATTACCCCCCCCCCCTTTTTTTTTCTTCCAGCAGCTTCATAAAAACGAAGTTAACGTGAAACTTACTCCAGGAGGATTCATATTTCAAAAGTGTGTGCGGGACACATAACATCCTGTTTATTGAGCCACAAATCTCCCAAAGCAGGGGATCCTTAGTGGCCAATTATTTCCTTCATTCGCTTTTACGTTTACCCGTCTTTCGATACTTTCGTTTCAGAACACGTGTGGTGGGACATTTCAGAGACCCATACTCAGCACTTTTTAAGGACACATGAGCAAGTGTTGAGTTCCTGTGTGCTGTCGGCATCGCTGACCGCTTATGATCCCACGCGACCGAGAGAGAGAGAGAGAGAGGGAGAGAGAGAGAGAGAGAGAGAGAGAGAGAGAGGGGGGGGAGAGAGAGAGAGAGAGAGAGAGAGAGAGAGAGAGAGAGAGAACTCTTTCGACAACTATTCACGCCCTTAAAATGACTGGGTTCTAACGTCACTTTTTGCTAGAACAGCGTTACACACTACACATTACTGATACATAAGCCCTGCATACTGTGTCACCGGCTCGAGACCCTGGCCTGTGTTTTTAATTAGGCGCTTTAAAAAAAATCAAGCATTTTGGCTAAAAAACTGAATTTTTAAAACCCATTTTCTCAATACTATGCGACATGAAGTTAGGACCTTGTCATTCTAAGGGCACGTATTGACTGACCAATGTATCCTGCCCTCAAGTCCACGCTGATCAACGACAACACGTGCACTGAACCAGTGTAAGAGGTCTGTCCTACATTGTCTCCACGTCCACGGGAAAGGCACTTTACACAAAATTTCCTCTTTGGTTCTGTCATTTCGGCGAATGACGTTAAGTTCGGAGGTCCCACCTCTTAAATAACCTAAGAGTGTTGATAAGGGCGTTAAACCTATATATACAATTTCACCATTTTTCAGAGAAAGAGGACTGTGAAAATGCTTAACATGATTTCTGAGGACTGCAATATACTCGTACATATTTCCCCAAAAGCAAGAACAGACATATATAGACATTCATTCGTTATTGGGATTCAAGTAACAACGCCGCACGCGCTATGGTGGATTTCGTAGTGTTCCTGCTCTGTGGCTTCAGAAACACTCTTCGCAAATAATCCGCGACGGGTGGTTAAATAGCGCATCACGGTTGACAAAGAAAAAAGACCTTGCCTCGATTCTGGTCAATCATTTACTTCTTTCATGTCGTTTTGTTTCATAGGTGAAGTTACTATTCTTACCATTTCTACTTTCAGTCAATTAATAAAGCCTTTTTGTGGAGGAGGCTATGTAACTGCCTCTGAAGGAATTCTCTGTTGAATAAAGGTTTGAATTGGCTTTCTTACAGATTCGATGACTTCTACGAGGAAGATGCAGCGTTAGTGGAGAAGGGGATGGGGATTGGGGGTTGGGTGGGGGTGGTGTGAAGTG
>NW_004797399.1:62585-65391 GCF_000002075.1 Aplysia californica
TTATTATTATTATTATTATTATGTTGGTGGATGGGCAGTCCTGTTTGAACCCGACTGACGTTCTCTCTCGAATAGACTTGCACGTCACAGTCATTAGGTGTCACCATCATGATTCACACCCCGATCACAATCATAAATTTCTTTTGCGTATGCATGTTGTCTATATCAGTTGGATTTGAAAATCAAAACAAAGCAAGAAACCCTAAACGGTAAAAATGATTGGAATCAAACCATCAAGTATCCACAGATGCCATTTCTCCCATCTTTATAATAGTAATATTACTCCATAACATCTCCTGTCGCCGCCATTTTTGGGCCCACATGGTGTCTAAAATGAAAAAAAAACACTTAAAGGGAAATAACTCAGTCATCGTTACTTCAATTTTGTTAAAAATTAATAATAATAATAATATTCAACTAAGAGGACATCAAGTTTGTAAATGTGAAGAAAATAAATCAACGTGTTTAAAACATATAAAATTTTTAAAATTTTTAACGAAAATTGGTAAAACGCAAAGTTTTACTTCTTACAAGCGTTCAGCTACAGAGGTGTTATCGGCCAGTTCTGGTTTCTGGACAGGGACGGTAAAACCACAAGTCACCTGAAACAGATACATGTATCTAAACGTGCCAGGGAAGTTTTATAGAAGTTTGGTGAGAATGTGTTATGCTGTACAGGCCTGGTTTCGGTGGGATGGGGCCACAACCCACACATCAAGAGTGAACCTCGTATGGTTGCAAGAAAGGTTTGGGGAGTGCCCTATAAGCCAAACATTTACAAATGAATAGTTACCACACCCCCCCCCCCTAACTTGAGCCCCTTCAGTTATTACCTTTGAGAATTTTGACTGACAGAATGTAGGAAAATAACCCACAAACAATTGAACAGTTCAAACTCAATGTTGAACAGAACGTCCAAAGAATCGACCCAGAAATATGCCACATGGTTATTCAAATGTTCCAGGGGCGTATTGGAGCTTGTGTGGAAAGAAATGATCTACACCTGGAAATTTTAATAACGAACACCTTCCTTGAGTTTATTTAGCAATATCAATTTTGTATTAATGTGTTCTTCAGTGCACAAAAAGTGACTGTTTGAAATAGAACAATATGGTTGATTTTTAAGAAGTTTCAAAGTAAAAAACTGTTTTGCGTTTCGTTCAATTTTTATTGAAATGTTTTAATTTGATATTTTTCGAACAAATAAACAAATTTTTTGATCATACTCATGGTTGAATTTGATTTCTCAGACGTTTTATTAAAATTGCGTTTAAGTGGATCCTCTATTTATTTTTTTTACACACCCGGTATTTACCTGGGCCAAAATGTCCAACGTTTGGGGTCCGAAAGAGTGGGGTAGGGTGGTGCCGGAAGGCGCCATTCAAAGCCACCCATCTGCAACGGCAACCGAGGCACTTGGGGACTTTCGTTTTCTTTTCCGACTGTACATGTGGGGGCCAGGACAAATAAAATGGCTTAATCAAAACATGCTTACCATCCCAGTATAATAATTCAATTATTGCTTCAATGATGCTGTTTTATTTGTTCAAAATTATTTTAATATCACGGGTGACCATCTGTCGGGCAGGCGAAGCGCCTATATAGTATACGACAGGTCGGCCACCGTTTGTAAGAGATGGAGCCAACTGGCCACGGGCGCCAACTAAAAGAAGAAAACCGGGGAATACCTTATTCCTCCTTTTTACCCTTTTGTAGACCTTATTGCCAGGCAATTAATAGTGAAAGTTGTCCTGTGATGTTAACTTTACCCACGCTAGGCGCTAGATTCTTCCTGGAACTATCTAAATTTATCTTCCGTTTTCTAGAAAAGCTGGCGACATCACGGAGGATCGATTTGCGTTATGGGCATTGGCCGCGTACTAGAGGGATTTTAGTTTCGAAACTAGAAAACGTGTAGTCTATTATGGTACAATGTTAACAAACTAGTCAATGAGAGAAGGGAGAGAGGAGGGGGGGGGGGGATGGCGCCTTTGGCCTTAACCAAGCACGGCCCCTGGTCCGAAGAGGGTATGTTATACTGGCGTTTTACCGTGCATATATTTTGTATTAACTATAGAGTTCTCGGTGAATTTCAAGGTCTGGATTTATCACCCCTGTCGATTCCTGCCATTTAAGAAAATATGTTTTGAGAATGCTAGAGAGAAGATTGCCCTATCAGACAATGTATTGGAGACCAACTGGGAAAAAAGGAGAAGAGCAAAATCAACTAGAAGTTACAGAAGCACAATCAAAGAAGAGGCAATTACTTAGGGCCAAGATGTGCCAAGATTTGAGGGAGAGGCCAAGGACAAACATGCGCGACGTCGACTCCTCAATGCCTTATGTCCCTGACGATATAGAGTGAGAGTAAGTAAGTAAGTAAGTAAATAAGTTAGTACATAAGTAAGTAGAGTCGTGTAAGAAGTTGAAACACCAGTTTTAAAATCCATCTCCGATAGTACTGAGCTATGTCGCTAACGATCCATGAGAGCTCCACAAATAATCCACGCCAAGGAGCCTTACACTTATATAAGGATTCGAGCTATACTTCTTTAGCCTAGCATGATACCAACTGAGCTCTCCGCGAGCTATTTGGTAAGCTTCACAAACAGACAAAAACGTCCTTCAAACAAATTTCTCTATTTTTCATTAACCATGTTGGTTCTTGTTTTTCTGATTGATTCGATAAATTCGTTTGTTTTGTTGTTGTTGTTGTTGTTTTTTGTTTGTTGTTGGGTTTTTTTTGTGTGCTTCACATGTTTTGTTCCTGGGGGATGTTGAGAGAGACTTGTGTGTGCGTGGGGGC
>NW_004797399.1:67621-68748 GCF_000002075.1 Aplysia californica
CCATCCTCCTTCTCCGGCTCCTCCCATCCATTTCATCATCATCATCATCATCATCATCATCATCATCATCATCATCATCATCATCATCATCATCATAATCATCATCATAATCATCATCATCAACAACAACAACAACAACAACAACACCAAATTTAAAGGACAAACCTAAAGTTGGAAAACCCTATTTTTTGCATTCGAATCGCAGTTAGCCAGAACAGGCTTCTTCTAATGTCTGTATGTGACAAGTGGACAACTCACAACATTCTTTGTTAGCCTGTGGTCAAGTGGTCAATCGCTGCGGTTCGCACGAGAATCTCGGTCAGGTTGACGTTAAAGGTAAAGGCCACTTGGTGTAAACCCAGTCTCGTTAACCTTGGTTGTCAAGAGCAGTGTGTTGCGTTGTGGTTATTGGCAACTGAATGTGTGCGTGTGTGTGCGTGCGTGTGTGTGTGTGTGTGTGTGTGTGTGTGTGTGTGTGTGTGTGTGTGGTGAAGGAAGGGGGTGGGGGGAGTAAGAAAGAGTTTATGTGAATGATGGCCAGTCAGTTCTATAAACCACGAGCCGCCACTGGTGAGAACGTCTGTTTTATAAAATAGTATTTCCATCTTTCTACAATGACACTATATCCCGTTCAGCGCGTGTTGAGTTTGTCTTTTAAACAATTCAAATTGGCTTAAAATATTTGTGCAATCATTTGAAACTCAAAATTCAAACTTCAGGGAATGAGAGGGGAGGGGTGGGGCGGGGGCGGTCGTGTTCGAGACCTCCTGCCTCACAGCCATGTCAGTGTCAGACAATAACCGTGTAATGGACATGTTTGTGGTAAAGCAAAAGCGGGTATAAGGCCTGTTTGTGGTAAAGCAAAAGCGGGTATAAGGCCTGTTTGTGGTAAAGCAAAAGCGGGTATAAGGCCTGTTTGTGGTAAAGCAAAAGCGGGTTAAAGGCGCTTCGCTGTCGCAAGCAGGAGACCCCAGTTCTATTCCTGAGGGGAGAGATTATTTTATCGAGTATCTCGGTCATTCTGCTGGGATGTTGTATTCATCTCAGCTCGACTTGCCCCTGACGGGAAGGGTCCTAAGCTTCCCCGCCTCCTAAATGATCTATTCTGTGTCAATGAGAGCGCAGAA
>NW_004797399.1:68928-70169 GCF_000002075.1 Aplysia californica
GGGGGGGGCATAAAAATACCTACATTTAAATGTTTAACTCAAACTTACACCTGTTTGTCTTGCATTATTATTGGTTGCCACCAATTGTTTTACAACGTTCATTCTTTTTCGAGGGAAGAGTCGCTCGTCAGACGGAATGTCACAGTGATCGAGAGCTGATGGTAGTTCAGACGATTCGAAATTGCTCATTATTATTATTATATTATTTACCCATTTCTTGTGACTGGGGAATTCCTTGGCTGACTGACTGAATGGGAATCCGATTCTGCGTGCTTAATCCAGGATGTCATTTCAGACTATTTCTGACATTTATAAGCTGATATTTCAGTGGCCTCACAAAACTAATGGTTTTGTGTTCATTCTCATTTCACGGAATCTGTGCATTTCCGTTTCCGGCGTTCGTGCTGAATGAACACTATACCTACTACATACTACCACTCAAACCCATGTTATTGAGTAGGGGCCATCGGGATTCTTTTTGCTCCACGGAAGGGCAAAAAGCGACCATTTTTGTTTCATTTCCACCACATTGAACCAAGTTCGATTGTGATATTCAAATTCAAACACGTTTGTTTTTCAAGGTCGTGAGTCAGACTGCCGTATTGTGACGAAATTGTAGCTTTTGCCCCTCGAATTAAAATGGCAGTGTGAACTGGGTATAATTTATCAGAAACGTGACTTGTGCTGTAAAGATAGCCGAAATGGAATTGTATATCGTACTAAAAGCATTTTAAACGAACTATAAGATTTTAGACCGCCGGAAAAGGCACAAAATTATATTATGTACAAAACCATTCCAAATAGACAAGGGAACATTACCCAAAATACGCGAGTACTCTGAGTGCGATATTTTAAAATTTCATCACATAAAGGGGTCAAAAATAAGACTGTCAACTTGGTCTCTGCTGGGTAGTGAAACTCCTGAAAATGTTTCAGAATAATCAAATTTAGATCTCTAACACTTGCTTTTAGTTACTTCATCCCTTGAAAGTTCGACACTTATTTTGCTCATCCACTTCACTTCAGTTAAAGAGCAGCTCACTTCGTTTTGTTGAGTCAAGAGCCGTGTGGGAGGGTGCTTGGATCTATATTTAGAATATTCGTTCTAAAGGATTGGTCTTGATCTGGGGAAATTGTTATACAATAGAAGAAGAAGAAGAAGAAGAAGAAGAAGAAGAAGAAGAAGAAGAAGAAGAAGAAGAAGAAGAAGAAGAAGAAGAAGAAGAAGAAGAAGAAGAAGA
>NW_004797399.1:72524-74788 GCF_000002075.1 Aplysia californica
AAAGAGAGAGAGAGAGAGAGAGAGAGAGAGAGAGAGAGAGAGAGAGAGAGAAATTAGGGGTATGAGTGTGCATGTTGGTGGGTAATAAGTGAGTTGGTGAATGAGTAAAAGAGGTAGAAAGAGAGAAGTTACATTAGAATCGAAGGAACCACCTGTCTCGAAATGCGTCATCACTGTAAGAAACTTTTATGTCAAGATTTTGTCGCTATAAAAACATTACGCTCTCCATTTGTGCCCTATGCCCAGAGACTGAAATTCATCCATTTGTAATGGTAGTTTATGCGCAGCATGGTGATCTTCCTGCTACTTGGTTTTGCGTATTGCTTTTTTAAATCTTTGTCCTGGAACAGGTACACGTATCAAAATGGATGGACACCGGGATATTATGTCCTTGAACAAAATGCATTAACCCTAAAAATATGTCTTCGAACGCAATAGCGATATCCGGTAGTGGGAATGCACATGGATTGATTGTATTTTTTTTTATTATCTTACTTTCCGGTTTATTTAGGTTTGACTTTGGGTTTATTTTCACCTACACCACTGTATGCCTGTCATGCTCATTCATGCTTAGCTCTATCACATCAATCAGTTGCATAGTTGAAGAATTGCTGATTATTGTTACCGTTGCCTTCTGAATCTGACCGAGTCAGCCTCTCATGTTTCTGTGATAAAACCCATTTTGAGGTATTTCACCCATATGTTCATTGCGTAACAGGTCAATATATTTTCTCCGCTATTCATGAAATATAATCACAACCCGTTCACTCCCACTTACAAAAGTAAGACAGAAAGACTCCATTCATAGAAGTGTCAAATCAGCGGTCTAATCACCTAAAGCTGTCAACTGAAGGATAAATCACAGAGTGGGGCCAACGAGTAGGCTAACACCATTGTAGATTGGATGCTTTCTCTCTACGAGCATCAGGACAAAGCTTGACTTCCTGACCTCAGATTTGTCTTTCAATATGGGTTTGTTTTATTCGTCCCGATTCTCTTTAACAGCGACTACAATTACTGACGTTTGAAACTCGAGCCTACTAACATGCCTAAAAAATGTTTTATTACAGAAAATGTAACACATTGATAAACGCATAAACATATCCATCGATCCATCCATCCATTCATCCTTCCGTCCTTCCATCCATGCATATATATATATACACACTCACACATACACACCCACACACACACACACACACATACGCCCGCCCACCCGCACGCACGCACGCACGCACATACATACATACATACATACATACATACATACATACATACATACATACATACATATGTTTTACTTTACTGTAATCATAATTTTGCGTGATATGCAAAGCTAGAGGCGGAATCAAAAATGATATCTTTTCCTTTAACCGTAACTTTGCGCCAAGCTCTAACTCGAATCTGGTGATGCAATGTTCCTCTTCTGCTCAGAGGGTGGGTCCAATATCAAAGCCGACCCGTTTATTTAGATTTGGCATCACGACTGCTGGTCCCTGTCTCCGCGCTGTGTTATGGCAGGAAAAATGAGACGATGGCGTTGAGTTCACGACAGTTGGGAAAATATCAACTCTCCAAGCGCATTGCTCAGATGGAACGTGCATCTATTTAATTGTCTTGGGGTTAAGGATGTGTGCCGAAATAATTCTTTTGTGTCTTTTAAGAAGAGGTCTAGTCTGATTTGCATGCTAAGTGCTGACAGTCTTGTTGAGGCCATCTTTCTTAACATATCTATTTATTCTCACAAGTGTTGATTCCTTGATTTTGTGTGATTTCACTTAGACCTAGTTTAATATTTTTATACCTGTTTGGAGGCAGATTAAACCCCCGAAACCTTGGTTGTTTTACCCTTTTGATATAAGCTGCAGGCGGTTTGTCTGAGACTATGCTTGATGAACAGAACGTTTGCTTTGTTAAGATGAGATGAGATAAACTATCTTCATCCACGACGGAAAATAAGGGTGGATATTATACCCGAAAAACAAAAAACAGAGATTCAGCATCAACACAGAAATGCATACAGCAAATTCACATTCGATGATACACACGCAACGACGCGCCACTCAATCGTCAAACAGATGAAGGTAATGGTGTGGGGCACACTCCAACAGATGAAAAGGAAATGACTTTGTATAACAAAGTTTATTAGTCGAGGTCGAAATAATCAGGAATGAAGTGTGAACCACCTTTGAAGACCTTTTATTATTTGACGAGAATAGGACATTGTGGAAATTCGACTTGTTTAGTTTTTGAAGTGGTAACAC
>NW_004797399.1:75357-76356 GCF_000002075.1 Aplysia californica
CCCCACCCCCCAATATACACATCGTACAGCTCACCGGCGACAGTGGTGGAGCGGTCAGGCGATTTGCCGTCGCACCAAGAAGACCTGAGTTTGGTTCCCGTCTTCGGTAGAATAGTTATTTATCATTTATGGAGCACCTCGGCACCTCGGTGTTTTTGCTGGGACCAGGACAAAATTCTAAATTTGCACCAACTGAAAATGTTAGGTGTGTCCCGCGCGCTCCTCCGACCTGATACAGCTGCAAGCACCGTAAAACACTTACCAAATAAAAAACAAAAGCAAAAAAAACCCCCAAAAACGTGTATTTATAGCATACAACATGCTGAAAGTTTGTCTTCAGGCTCCTAAATGATCTAAATTGAGTCGGTGTGGACGTAAAACACCATCCATAAAAAGAAAAAGAAAAACAATAATGACTGCGTACCTATTGTATACGGAATGCTCAAAGTTTGTCTGCAGACACTTAATTGTGGGTGGTTGGCTGGTGCTCTGGTGTGGTTTGCTTCTTCTGTCCTATCAAACATCAATCGTCCTTATCTCCCCTTCTTCTTTCTTATGTTTGTTATTCTCTTGTAACACCTCTTATCTTCTGGCCAGTCATATGACCTTATGCAGTTACGAGCGCCGTTAAACCTCTACAAAAAAAATAATAATCTCTCAAATGATCTCAATTGGGTCGCTGGGGGCGTAGACAATCTACAATTTAAAACAATTTTTAAAAAATATAGAAAAATTATGTTTTCCAATTGGTAGTGTGATCCCTGCTGGACTCTGTTCCTCTTTTCACCACTTATTCGAGTACGTCTCACTATCACCTCACTGCTTTCCCCACCTCTGTATGTACATGTCAGTGAACTGTGTTACTGAGCAAGGTATTGAGTGCTTTCAACGTTGTCTTCCC
Source organism: Aplysia californica (assembly GCF_000002075.1). Classification (NCBI taxonomy): domain Eukaryota; kingdom Metazoa; phylum Mollusca; class Gastropoda; order Aplysiida; family Aplysiidae; genus Aplysia; species Aplysia californica. Next base: position 76,259 of record NW_004797399.1, read on the forward strand.
TCTGTTGATAGAGGTTTAAAAAAAAAAATTCAACCTGTTTAGATAGCTGTTATGGCTGGATATTGTTCTCTCTCTCTCTCTCTCTCTCTCTCTCTCTC
>NW_004797399.1:77136-78622 GCF_000002075.1 Aplysia californica
GTTTATCCCTATCAGCAGGCCACGCACGTAAAGACCCCCTCAGGGTCACGACCCCTTTGTTCTTTCGGACCCCTCTCCTACTTCCCTAAAAAGTTCAAAAGTTCTCCACCTTTTCTTTCCTTTCTTTCATAATATACATGCGAGAAATGCATCTCTTAACCCCTCCACGTTGTCTGCTATTTTTAATCTCCTTGCCACGGACCCTTAATTTTAGCCATATTTTACACCTACACTTCCCAGCGCCACAATAACTGACAAATGGCCCCGCAATAAAACTGATCGTTCCCCTCGGCCCGTTCACTTCCGGCCGTTTAAAGCCCACATATTTGCATCCGAGACAGGAGAGCGGGGAGGTCATCGTGCAGTGCGGCGGGGAAAACGCTTCCGGTTCACGAATTTTACAGGCTGTGGTTTCGGTTTGGCATTTACTCGTGATTACTGCTTGATCCGGAAGGTGTAATAAATTGGTTTTAGTGACTGTGACCTGCTTGATCTGGAAGGTGTAGTAAATGTTTTAGTGAGTTAGTGTGGCCTGGTTTCTACATTTCCTGTCGATGTAGCTCTGTTCATGTATTATCTAATTTCGAGATTTTGTTCCCTGTCTTCTGAACTATCATGACTTTGCTTAATAAGACAAATCGAAAGGAACGTTGTGGTAATATGGCTTGAATGGTTTTGAACAAAATAGGGCAATGATAACTATTTTTCCACGAAAGGTCGGTGTTTCAACAGTGTGTGAACTGTCAACTTACTGGTGTTGATCCCTTACTTCTGACTTGACAATTTTTGTAATTAGATTTGATTTGCTTGGGGTTTTGACTTGTCACTTTTTGCTTTACTTTGTTTTGTTTTGGGGTTTTGTTTCCTTTGAAATTCGACTTTTCAACGTATTTCTTTCTTTTAGATGACAGGTGTCAATTTTCGTTTTCCCTTTTTCTCGTTATGTCTGACACCCCTCTCCATTCTAACATCCCTTTCAAGAAATGATCAGGGGCGAAGGCTGACTTGTTTGACATGGTAATCAAAGTGAAATGGGACCAGATAGGGCCTGTAGATATCACGCAAGAATCTTACTCGAGGCGGCGACTCTGAGTTGTGAATGAAAACAAATCCGGAATTCATATTGTATGTTCAACCGCCACCTGCATCAAGGGATTTTTCTCCAAAAGCAGGATTATAACTGTGAATCTTAATCTTGTCTTGTCTATTTTTAATTTTGTTCATGTCTTAAGGCTTTTGATTAGTGACCAGTCTAATCTGACGATTTATCTTCCTGTTTGTCTTCCTCTGTGTCAATCCTGTAATACCTTAATCTGTTGCTATGCTGTCATATATACATGTCTGCCTGTCTGGGTCTGCCTTGTGTTGTAAGTGCCGTAAAACTCTTATTAAAATTTAGAAAATACTTATCTATCTATCTATCTATCTATCAATCTGTCTATCTATCTATCTATCCATCTATCTATCTATCTATCTATCTATCTAT
>NW_004797399.1:78722-80982 GCF_000002075.1 Aplysia californica
AGACAGACAGACAGACAGACAGACAGACAGACAGACAGACAAAACAGAGAGATAGAGGGAGAGGGTGAGACAGACAGACAGACAGACAGACAGACAGACAGACAGACAGACAGACAAACAGACAGACAGACAGCCAGACAGACAGACAGACAGACAGACAGACAGACAGACAGACAGAGCGACGTGTTACCAGATTGGAAGCGGTTGGTTCTTCAATTACTCACGGGTGTAGGCGGGTCGGCAACACGGCATTACGTAATGAATTTTTTTTTGTAAGAGCTTAGACAGGGTGGAGGAAGCAGGAATGGTTTCTTTCCTTTTTTTTACGTTTGCGAACTATTCACGGGGGGGCTTTTTGGTCGTAAATGTTTTCCTTTTCTTTTTTTCGTTTTTCGTTTTTTATTCATTTTTCTTGCTAGCGGGTGCTCTGTTTCACACGCATTTCTTCTGTGCAGAATGCGAATCTGCACTCGATCGAGTTTACTTTTGATTTTTTAAAATTTTTGTATACAGCCAGCTTATTCTGTCTGCACCCATCTTTTCTCTTCTTCCTGCCTTTTCTCCTTCCAATCCTCAATGCTGCTTTCTCCCGACCCCTCTACACACACACACACACACACACACACACACACACACACACACACACACACACAAACACGGACCCCCATACACTCAAATTAACATGTAATTGTCACCCCCCCTCTCTCTGTCTCTCTCTCTCTCTCTGTCTCTCTGTCTCTCTCTCTCTCGCTCTCTCTCTCTCTCTCTCTCTCTCTCTGTCTTTCTCTCTCTCACACCCATGAAAAATTGTTACTCTCTATTCCTTGCCTCTATTTTTAGTTTTTGTTTTAGCCTCTTTCTTTCTGTCTTCTTATGTATTGGACGCATTGTCCAGTTTCGTTTGCCAACTAATGTGTTTTAGTATTCTTTATTCAAAATACAGAAGATATGAACACCCAAACTGACTGTCCGATGATCTGAGATTATGTGGATGAGTATGGAAGATAAAATTATGAACAAGAGAAAGAGGGAACGGAAATTTGAGTATATAAAGGAACAATAAATAAGTGGATGAATGAAAAAGATGACATTTTCCCCAGCCGAACGTTATAATATGTGAAAAGAAATAAAAATGAATGAAAATAGCCGGATGTCAATTGTTAAAATAGGAAAAGGGCAACGGGATGTTAGAGAGGAAAGTTAGCCAAAGATGGCGAGTGAAGCAGCCACTGTCAGCAGCTGCTGCATTCTGGAGTAGCATGAAGAATGTTGGTCCTGTACACTGCATACAGCAACTGACCCCAGCTGGATCCATCTTGAGTGTTGTAGACAGGTATCCGACGGCCCTCTCCTCGGTTTTGCAGAAACCAGGTAGGCTAATACATTATGTTATAGCGAAGTGAAAGCGGTCTTAGGATTAGTGCAAGTTTTACGGCACTTGGAATACAAATAGGTCGTATAAGTTCCGAAGATTTGTAGAAACAATCGAGACTGACCTGTAAGTTGATAATTGTTTCTGATTTTGACGATCTGTCGTTAGAAACGGATGGGTAATATTATTACTACGGAGGGTCTGACCGGCAGCTAAGTTAAAAGCTACAAGGGGGTTGTATACACAGAAAGAGTGGATAGATGAGGACGCTATAACTTCTAATAGGAAAAAAAGGAGCAGGCCACGCCAGAGCACCCGCTAACTACCCTCAAAATTGAAACAGTTTGTCGCAACTCACTTCGGTGTCCAAATGTGTCCGATTGTCTTTCTTGTTCAGGATCAGAGTCGAAGCTGATGTTGGGAGCCTTTTTGGTGGTGGGTGGGTAAGGGGGAGGAGCGGTTGGGGGAGATTAGGTAACTGATTTTAATTGCTTCTGAATATATAATTATAGTAACAAGAACAAAAACAATAACAATATCAACAACAGGAATAGTGATAGTAGAGATAAAAATAGCTTTTAAAGAAAAGAAACAAAAAACAAACAAACCCCATAGTGATGATGATAATAATAATGATAATATAATACTGATAACATACTTAGATAAAAAAAAAAAAATACTAATAATGATTTAAATATGCATTGTCATGTCTTGAAAAAATCAAAATTTAATCGTTGCTTATAATTTACTTCGATAAGTGTTCACCAACGTTAGTTCACCAACTACTACACTTTGTAGTTTGACCTTATTCTGAGTGGTTGAATAAGAGTCTGTCGCACTTCAGCAGCACGGTGCTGTGGGCAAGCGCTCACACAAGGTGGGGGGGGG
>NW_004797399.1:81104-84372 GCF_000002075.1 Aplysia californica
AGAGAGAGAGAGAGAGAGAGAGAGAGAGAGAGAACGGTAAACATTATCGAAAGATGCACTCGTGAGACCTCAGCCTTAATTAATTAACTTCGTTGCTTATACAGACCTTGCTTATTAAACGAATTCAATTTACTTCTGCAATTTTGACCAAAGCCAGAAGGGAGAGAAAAATATAGCAAAATCAGATTCAGATATTTGAAAATACAATTATTTCTTTTAAAAAGATGTTTGTAGACTGAGAGAAATCTGAGTTTCGTGGGAGCAGGTAATGAACCTGTGAATTGGTGTTTCGTAAATGTGTAATTTAAAAACCAGAATAGAATTAGGGTTGGATAGATAGCGCACGCGCGCACGCACGAGAAAGAGAGAGAGAGAGAGAGAGAGAGAGAGAGAGAGAGAGAGAGAGAGAAGGAGAGAGAGATAGAGAGAGGGAGAGAGAGAGAGAGAAAGGGGGGGGCGGAGAGAATGAGGGAGAGAGAGGGAGGGTAATAAGTCTATTCCTCTTAAGGGAAAAAATTTAACGTTTTCTTTCCTTTTCTAATGCGTTTATAAACAAATTAGCAAAATAGTTCAAACGGTCATTTGGCAATCAATGCTGATGAATAAAGAGAGAGGTAGATGGATATAAACCGTAGCAGATACATCCATAAATATATTCGAATCTACTAAAGTGACCACCTCTAAAAAAAATCACCTGTACAAACAACCCTTTCCCACCAAGATGACCACTATGTCCTAGATGTTTGGTGCTCCTCTTGGACACGCTCGAGTGTGTAGGTAAATGAACATGACGGCAATTACATAATTGAATGAATAGGAAACATCACTTAGTTTGCTAAACAGATGGGAGACGGGGAAATATCGGGATATTGTAGATTTTTTAGAGCTTCCCAGCTAAGGAATGATCACCGATGTCTGTCACAGAAATGGCACTTAATGGTAATGATACGTGTATTTTATGATTATATAGTCGCCAAACATGACATTTGACCTATCCGTAATTGCGCTATTGACATCATGATTCCGAAAGTGAACTTTTTTCGCTTCAGACTGTGCCTCAGGACACGTAAAAATTTTGACCAAAAAATTTTGAATTTCACATGTCCAGCATTATCAATTGCTATCTTTGAATGATATCTTAATAACGACTTCGCACAATCTTACAATTTTGACAGAGCGGACTGAACATTTGGTTTCTGACCCGATTGTCTAAAAACGGTAAAAAATGTCAGATAGAACTTTGTAATTCTAAGATAGCAACATTTTATGGCCATCCTAGAGGAAATTCAGTGATGGGTGATGTTGTCGTCAGTGAGGCGTGGCCAGAAATCTGGATGGGCGTTCAGTGCTCGGGTTGACGGTAGGATAATTAAAGAACAGTCTGGAGCTTACGAATGCACTACGTCGAGCATGGCAATGGAGGTCAAGGCAATAACAGAGGCGCTGGAATGGATCAGCTTGGAAGCGTATAAACATGCCCTGTTTGTCACAGACTCGATGAGCACCCTAGAAAAAAATCAGGAGTGGGTGGCTCTACAGTGACTGGAGAGCTTCCATTGCAAATAGCCACCTCCTAAGAATCATATGGGTGTTCTGCCTTGGTCACGCCGGGGTGCACGGAAATGAGCGTGCTGATGAACTTGCCGGCAAAGCAGCACCCAATGGCCGAATCATGCTCGACCCACCAATGGTGATCGCCAGATGCAAGGAGAGCCTTCACAACCAAGAGGAGTCAGACTCCCACACACTCGGCACAATAAAAGAAAAGTGTGTGCGGGGCACAGCGAAAAAAAGTTTGCTCCGAGGAGTGGTCAGGCGTGTCTCAAACCAGCTCCTCATGGAGACAATTAGCAGGAAGACCCTGAGGTGGACGCTGGAAAGGAGAGATGAGCAGCTATGGACATGTGCCACCTGCTATGATTCTAGCTCTGGATCCAAGTAAATCCAAGTAAATCCAAGCAACATTTTAGCGGTGTTTCTGCTCGCTGTTCCTCGTTTTGCAAAGCTTCTCTTTTCCTTTTCCGATGAACTGGCTGGCCAACATGTAACGAAGCCATCCGGTTTCCAGGAGAAAAAATGCTTACCAGTTCCAAAAGGTTAACAAGTGGATGTTCCGTTGAAAAATTCTCAGAAACATTTTTTGCACTCTAAAGACAAAGGTATTCTTTTAGTCGATGACTCAGAAGAGACGAAATACTTGGGTTAAAAAAGAAGTTTAATTGTAAAAATCCAGAGTAACATTTTTAAATCTATAAACAGTCTATAATGTCACAACAACGACAAATATGCAATTTGAAGGCCATCGGTGGCGTCAGTTGTTTTGTTTTGTTTTTCTGTAGAAGGGAAAGAACAGTTACGAAAAGAAAAATTGAAACCAATTTTGCCCCCCCCCCCTTTTTTTTGTGCTCCCCTCAAAAAGGTGAACAAAAAATGATAGCAAATCCAGTTCAGTTAGTGAATAATTATATTCCCCATAAGAACATAGCGAGAGAAAGCAGGCTAATCAAACAGGTACAGAGTGGGATTGGATTTTTTTTTAAAGAGTGGGATGGATGAAAGACAAAGGAAATGAATTGTCTTCTAAGAAACATGGGGGCCTCTCTTGGCCTAGAGGCTAAGATGTTCGCCTCTTATTCAAATGTCTCGGGTTCGAATCCAGGTAGCGACGGAAAAATTTTCTTCCCTAAAATTGTCTCCTTTCACCTTCTTTCCTTCTCTCTTGCAATATTCTGTCGTCTGCTTTCGTCTCTACTTTTTTCCCCAAACCCCTTCACCCTCTTCGCCCCCTCCACTGGGCTCCTGACTCTTTCTGCAGCTTTTCTACTGCTATTCCTTGGCTCCTTCTTACTGCTGTCTTTCAGCAGCACCCCTGATCTTCTGGTGGGAAAGGTCTTCACCTAGCCTTCTCGGACAAGGGCGAAAAATCTCGCAGGTCCCGTGTTCAAATTGGCCACGTTAAAGATCCCTTGGTGAACCAAAATCGATAAAAAATAGGCTTCGGCCGCCACTCGGGCAAAATTCAAAATTTCTTACCAATTGAAAATAAATGTTTGGTGTGTCCCGCGCGCTCATATGACCTTATGCAGTTGCGAGCACCGTTAAACACTTACCAAACATAAAAAAAGAAAAAACAAAAGAAACACAGAAGAAGGAAAGTAGAAGGGAAATGAATGGGAAACGAGTCCACAATTCAACTCTCCGCCGTAGAAGTGAAGTAGATTACGTTCAAGGAACACTGTTTTTTCCGGGGTTTTTTAGGTGGGGAGGG
>NW_004797399.1:84530-88987 GCF_000002075.1 Aplysia californica
GGGGTTCTGTCTGCCTGCCATGTTATCGTCTACCCACCACAATCTACCATCAAACGAAATAGGCGCACCTGGGATTCCCCATGTCCCGAGCTTTGCTGTGACTGTAACCCTTTTGCTTCGAGGATACCTGACTCTTGCTGATATTCTCTTAAAGTCTCTCTGAGCCCGTAGCACCAGTTCACCGATGGCGCGCTACGGCAACAATAAACCGCACCACCGATTCACCGGAATAAAGAAAGAGCGCCGGATTATTGGGCAGGAAAAAGGCAATAACACTCGGTCAGTTAGAACGTTAGTTTTGGTCAGCATACTATTATGGGATGCCAACATGTTTCCCCCTTTCACACATGTTTTACCTCATTCTGTGTTGATTTATTGAGGGGTTTGTTTTTTTTTTACAATGGAGAGCTCTCCCATTGACCCCGTACGCGCCGGAGGTCAGGATATGGTGAAAAGTTCGAATAAGTAGCCCTGGGCTCAAAAGGGTGTAGAATAAAAATCAAACTTAACAAAAGCGGAAATGGATTAGATTTACATCGGCAAGCTGTTCAATTTATTAATCCGAGAAAGCAAAATTCTGTCAGGAGTGTGAAAAAAACTGTTTCATTCTTCTAACAGTCGGATCAACACATTATAGTATCCTTTCTGGATTTTTTTTTCAACATTTAGAATTTGAATTTCAACAAAATATTTTTGGGAACATGCACCTGCTACCATAGATTAGGAAACTGCAAATTATTGTTTTAAATTCTAATTTTGGACTAAGCACATCATTCTGAGCAGCATGCCAGCGATTTTCGTGCAGTCTCTAAACATGACGTAAGCTCTAACATCCTCTGAACGTTGAGGAGGCTACTACAGAGGTATTGAATGAACGTGTGCGGTACATCTACCTCTGATCCGCCATGGGTTAACCTCGACCGACACGTGTTTCTTGCATATGAGAATGGCTTGAACACCACTACTGGCCGCATGGGAGTTCCCGGGTCTGGCACCGACAGCATTCCATTCTTAAAGTCAGGCGTTTGGTCCTGTATCCTGCACGCAAACAGGTAACAGACACGCACGCTGACTTGACTCTTCCAGACATAGATTTCTCTTACATAGTCTACCTGAAGTGGGAGTAAGTAATCATCTTTCTCGGTATTTGCCTGGTCTAACCTCGCCGTGCTGAAACCCGAAGAAATGAGTAGCAGATTGTTTACTCAAGGAATAGGTGCAGTAATTTGGCTGTATTTTTAGCTGTGGTCAACGGTAACCACAAGAATGTAGGAGCATGCTCGGACTAACCATTTCTTTGCGTTATTTACTTGTGCCAAAATTTCATAATGTACCGTACACTGAAGACGCCCTCTCGGCAAACACACAGATACCAGTCTAGTCTAAACAAAACAGAAACGTACATACAGATGGTTCGACTGGCAAGCAGACAGGCAGGATAACAAGCATGCATAGACATAGATCTGCAGACAGATAAGTGTAAAAATAAGTATATGGGCGAGCAGTTAGACGAACAGACACAGAGTGACTGACCTTGGGTTTTTTTTTCGTTTTTTTCAGGGGGAGAGGGCTCTTGGTAAAAGGATCTACTCTGACTCAAAAGTCAGGCCAATCTATTTAAAACCATGTGGACGGTTCAAATCTGTAACTTTTTTTATCTGTCTGCTGATAAAGCCTTGAAATTCCACGAAACCAATCAACCCGGCCCATCCTTTCATGAGTTGAAGATACACGGATGCAATAAGTTGGCTCTTTGACCCCGTAAAGCAGTTACACCCCCCACCCACCCACGCGCCTTTTTAAACACTCACCTACGCACCTCATCACTACTGAAATAACAGTAAATCTTTGCAGTCCCGGTTCCGAGAAACATTCGCCCCTCTTCTCAACCCGTATGGACTATTAAGGGTTAGGCTCAGTGGTTTTTCTATCACCTTCCAAGTCGGCAATAATTTAGGGCAGCAGTGAAACTGATGCTATCGCTTCTGTCTCGAAAAAGAGAGCAGCTATTGCTTTGCGTGCATGGAAGCCTATAAGGAGATAGAAAAAAGGCGAGGCGTTTTTGGTTTTTTAAAAAAGGGGGTGGGGGTTTAGAAGGGGGTGTTATCCAAGTTATTTCGGTGAGGAATCTGGGTTTGGGACCGGGTTTTGTATGAGCATAGGCCTACGTCACAAAATATTTGCGTGTAGGAGTAATATGGGAACGGCTCGAACAGCTATATCCAAGTGACTACAAATAATAATTTTATCGAAATACCATTTAGTGTACTGTATTTAATATATAAAGACAAATATTTTAAGAGGACTTACAAGCGACGCTGAAAGTGAAAATAATAATAATAATAATAATAATAATAATAATAATAATAATAATAATAATAATAATAATAATAATCTAGCGCAAATTCCCGCTCAATAGCAAATTTTGCTCGCTTTACAATCCATAAAAAAAGTAAAGGAAAAAAGGAAGGAAGGAAGAAAATGGACCAGCACAAAACAAAACAATAAATATGAAAGAAATGGAGTCCGAAAAAAGAAGGAAATGAACTAGCACATTTATAGACATTCTTCCTCTCAGTTGGTCACTCTTTCTTTCATTTACACGTCTCTGTCCCTTAAATCCGCACATTTTCTGTCTCTTAAATATTCACATATTCTGTCCCTCATATCCTCACAGATTCTGTCCCTCATTCCTTTTCTCTCTCACCATTTCCCAAATTCCTTCGATGTATCACTCAAGTAGGGGTTATCTTAGCCTTGCAGATGTTTCTCATATACATGTGTTTTATGTTTATTCTTCAAGCAAGACCACTTTCATGAGCTGCAAATTATCGTAGATGCGTTCATCTTTCCTGATTACTGGAGTTGGGCACAAGTTTGTTTTGATTTTGAAAACAGACACACACACACACACACACACACACACACACACACACACACACACACACACGCACGCACGCACGCACGCGCGCGCGCACGCACACACGCAAACACACACACACACAAACACACACACGCACACACAAAGTATAGGCATACACATATACACATAATTAAAAGCAAACAGATCAACATATTTATATAAGCTCAGAGTGACTGCTATATAGACAAGTGTTGATACATTCTTTTTACACACAAGCCTTTCAATAATAATTATCTTGATTATTACCTCTCCAGTTACAATTAGATATTATGCGTTTTTATTGAACTTAAGTGTTTTGCTCATTAAGATTTCTCAGAGTCCTGCCGACAATTTACATACCAAGAGTTATAAGAAATGTTAAAAGAAAAATAATAAATGCAGGTGATTTTATTCTTCTTAGCGACAATTTACATACTAAGAATTGTTAGAAATTTTTAAAGAATAATAAATGCAGACCACTGAGGGGGCGGGATTCGATCCTGCCTGTCAGGGCCTACCCAGGCTGAGAGCGAGACAACATCCCAATCCCCGTGGAAAGACCGAGATACTCAATAAAAATTCAGTAGTCGAACTCGGGACCCCTTCGTGTGACGGCGAAACGTCTGACCACAGACGCAGGTTATACAAAACATAAGAAACGAAATGATATGCATTGAAGAGAAAAGTAATTGACGAAAGCAGTATTATTGTAGCTCTTGTATTAAATAATAATAAAGATCACCCCAATGGTGCCCCCTCACTGGTGGTTCAAGCCGCTTCACAAAAAAATAAAGATATAATTAACATTTATTCTTACATACTGGTCCATACTTTCAAGTTCTTATACACCGTATTCTGATAAAGAACACATACACAAAAAGACAATGACTGTGGCTACTGATAACACTTGTTGGATGAAGAATCAAATTAGTTAGTAGGCTAACATGGGATCTAAATAAATGTTTTTAGACCATAATATATATTATATTATAAATACGGTCAAAGCAGGTGCAACTCGTATGTGTATTGGAGAGAATTCCTCACTTTGGGAGCAGCTGTCGAAAACGCCCCACCCTTTTTTAGCTGTAAAAGGCACAGTCTATTTGGGAGGAAAGCACAAGAAACCTGAGACGATTGAGCTGCTGTTAAGGCCCACAAACAACACAAACAAGAGCGTGTGTATCGGGCCTATCTCACCGTGAGACTTGAGAAAGAACGCTAGGAGTACGACCTTTCTTTTGTTTACTCAAGACATTGCTAAGTCTTTCTTAGCACCGGAAGTTGCATCCGCCGCCTACCGTCGATGTTACATCATGGGCTGTCATGGCGGAAATGCACTTGTGCTCAGCATGTGTGCCAAAAGAAAAAATGATTCATTGTGTTCACTTACGAAACTCCTTATTTGGTTGCACCGCCTCCAACAAATCGGTAGTTTATGCAGTGTTTTACATTTTCTCTATTTTATAGTTGGAAAATATAGTAAGTGAGTCAGGGTAATTTCTATACTTTTTAAGTAAACGCCCATAAGGATTGGGTTTTTGAAGAAACGAGTTCA
>NW_004797399.1:89087-92440 GCF_000002075.1 Aplysia californica
TTATCTATCTTTATCTTTCTATATATTCATCTCTTTTCCTCTTTTTGTCTCTTTCCGTTTCTCTGTTTCCGTCTCTCTCTCTCTCTCTCTCTCTCTCTCTCTCTCTCTCTCTCTCTCTCTCTCTCTCTCTCTCTCTCTCTTTCTACCCCCCCTCTCTCTCTCTCTACCCCCTTTCTCTCTCTCTCTCTCTCTCTCTCTCTCTCTCTCTCTCTCTCTCTCTCTCTTTCTCTCTCTCTCTGGGATTTAAAATCTCTGTCATTTTATCTTTTTGTCGACATGTCTGTCTTTCTGTGAGTATGTCTATCAAACTATATCTCATCCCTCCACACCCCTTTACTTCTGTTTATCTGTCTGTCTCTTTCTATCAGATAAACACACACACGCACACACACACACACACACACATACACACACACACACACACACACACACACACACACACACACACACACACACACACTCCGCGCGCGCACGTACTTACACTTACAGATTCCCGTCTACGAAGGCTATTTCTCCCATACAGAAACACAAACAATAAAGAGGTATAAATGTTTTGTTGCACATGTGTCTGTTTGTGTATTTAACACTGTATGCGGATAGGTCGAAGGCAGATGAAGAGGACAGAGGAAAACCAGGGCAGGGGTGGGGGAGGGGGTGGGAGGATGAAGGGGTGAGGGTGGTGGAGGGTGAGGGGATGGGGGTGAGGGGGTGGAGGGTGAGGGGATGGGGGTGAGGGGATGGGGGTGTCGGGATGCCCACAGGACTGAGAAGACAAACTTAAGTGGTCGAGAGATAAGGGATGAATTGACATATGTGAGGCAGCGTGGTGGAATCAGGCTCTCGTCAATTTTTGGGCATGTAGCGTTATTGGTAGCTTCTGAAAGCTTGTCTGCTTGTCTTTATTTGGATGGAAAAAATGTCCATTTATCTTGAATACACGTGGAGATATTTGAGAATGAAGGAGGTGGGGGGTCACCTGTTTTCAGAGGAAAAATTTGTGAGAAAATGGCCGCCAAAGATTGGTTATTTCCTTAGCTTAATTAGGAGTCCGTGGTAACTGGAAATTTCCTTTTCGTGTGCCTTTTATCAACGTTTTTCAGGAAAATGTTCAAAGAAATGAGTTCTTTAATGGGCTTGAAAGGTGTTGAGCCAAAAAAAAAATTAAAAAAATTGATAAAAATTCACAAACCTGCGGAAAAATGCAGGTTTCTTCAATTTTATTATTTTTGACAAGAGCCTGATTCCACCACGCTGCCTCACATATGAACAAGAACATGTACGTGACATTTGAAAGTCTGTACGTTGGACGATTTGATATCTCCGCTAAAGATGGGAGCAAGGTAAAGGGGGAGGGAGGGGGGATGGAAGGGGTGGAGATGTTCAGTGAGGGGGGGAGGGGGGATTTTTGGGCGCGGGAGGGGCTGGGTGAAGGTGTACAACGTTTCTAGACCTCCATGAAAATGTGCTTGAAAATACTGTCAGACTCTCCCTCCCTCCTTCTCTCTCTCTCTCTCTCTCTCTCTCTCTCTCTCTCTCTCTCTCTCTCTCTTTCTCTCTCTCTCTCTCCCGTAGGTCTCTCTCTATTTATAAATATTATATCTATTATCTATTTGTGATGGCCGAATTTTGCTATTCAAACGGCTTTTTAATGGCTGCATCGATCGACATGCGGTTTTCGCCAAAAGATTCTTTAAAATATTCTCCAGATCATGACGCCCTTGGTTTTTTCAGTTTTGAGACAGTTTTGTTGCAAAAAGCTAAATTTCTTTATTTCGCCGATCGCTTTTGTAGGCCGACGCTTCTGTCTCTGTAATTTTAGAAAACCAGGAAGTGATATTTCGCGAGGCGCATTTTGTTTTGAGAGTATAGGTCAAGACCTTCTAATTTTTTTCATCTCTCAAGATTTATTGCCCCATTCCAGTAGAGTAGTAGGCCAATGACTTTTAGTTGATATTAAAGCACCGATCATTCCTTTCATCGAAAGGGGGCCCAGCTAGTAAATATTATATATGTGTGTGTATCCCTGTTTCTCTAACTCTCTCTCTCTCTCTCTCTCTCTCTCTCTCTCTCTCTCTCTCTCTCTCTCTCTCTCTCTCCCCCTCTCTCTCGCTCTCTTTCTGAAAAAAAGAGCTTGTGCAAGCAATCAATTATACATGTGCCCCCAAACAGAACAGCGCCTCTTCAACCGTTTTCAAATAATCAGAATGTTACAAATTACACGTATGTTTATGTTTGTGTACGTGTGTTTGTGTTTGTGTTTGTGTGTGAAAGAAAGAGAAACGTATTTTTATGTGTGTGCGTGTGTGTGTGTAGGTTAATGTATTTAAACTTTTGCAAAATCCTAACGTTTGACTTGATATATGCTAGGAGTTATCTATTAGTCCAGGAATCGGCAGAAAAAAAATAGAAAAATATGTTTAACGTAACATAATATGGCAGTGTCCATCGAAGTGGAAATAGTTGATCAAATAATGTACTCTTGATGTTGGGCGCCCCGTAAGCAGCAGTATAGAAAATGAAGGAATGTTTTGTTATGTATGAATTATTAATCATCTGAGCTGACAACAGTGAAAAACAAGAATCTCAGCAATCACTAACAGTAGATTTTTGTAACATGAGAGTAATTGCATTCTTGAAAGCCTTAAGCTCCCCCGCTGTTCAGGGAAATCAGTAGGCGAGAGATGACTTATAGAGAGTACACACTGTAGTCTATCGAATTCGTTTGATTCAGTCGTACTGGTGGCAGTGGTGGGCAGAAGATAGTCGGAGACGTCTCCGGTGAGCACCCACGAACTATTCGAAGACGCCTTCCGCACTCAGATGCACTGCTATGGGGGGGGGGGGTGTCAAACTGCGTTTTGGTTGCTGCAGATCTCATATATAGCAACTAAAACATTTGCAAATCAATTATTAACGAGAAAATTTCGAACTTAACTGCAAAATATCAAATTATGGGTTGAAACAGAGACGTGCCTTCCTGTAACCCCCCAGATTTTTTAACACGGTCTAGAGGCTCAAAGCATTTTGATTGGTCTATTTCCGTCGCAGCCGTCTCCAAATAGATACTGCTCAGTGGTGCAGCGGTTAGGACGTGTGTAGCTGTCGCAGGCAGCTTGGAGACTCGAATCCAGTTTTTGAGTGGGAAGAATTTATATCGTAAGAACAGACAGATATAGAAATTCATTCGTACAAACTGCAGTGAGGTTACTGAAAACACAGGGCTACACACACACACACACACACACACACACACACAGAGAGAGAGAGAGAGAGAGAGAGAGAGAGAGAGAGAGAGAGAGAGAGAGAGAGAGAGAGAGAGAGAGTTTTATGGAGTGGGTGTTTCAGCACGTGAG
>NW_004797399.1:92540-97566 GCF_000002075.1 Aplysia californica
TCAGGAATTTGGCTGAAAGACAGCAGTAAGAAGGAGCCAAGGAGTAGCAGTAAAAAGGCTGCAGGAAGAGTCAGGAGCCCAGAGGAGGGGGCAAATGAGGTAAGGGGGTGGGGGCAGAAAGTGGAGACGAAAGCGGACGACAGAGTATTGTTAGAGAGCAGCATGTATTTACTAATGTCTTGTCTTGTTGTGCGTATGCGTGAGTGCACCTAAGCTTTGTAATATTATACTGCCATTGTTAACGACCAAGCCAAATTGACAAATTTCTCTCTGCGAGATGAATAAAGATTGTCATTGTCATTTCCGCTTGGGTGTGTTGTATTCCTATCTCACCGGTTGGCTGAAACAGGCAGGGTCGGAAGCCCATCCCCTATATGATCGAAATGGTGTTGCTTGGGGTGTAAAACACCTACGATGAAAAAAAAAATGTATCTCAATAGGTGTACGCACGATCTTCATTCTTCTTCTCATTTTTTGCATCACCCACAAAATCCAGTATCTACTAGTATATATAATTATGTTTGTGAAAGTTCGTCACTATGGTTGCCTAAAACTTGCGAACCACGAATTCGAAAAAAATTAACTGTTGTTCAGAACCAGTGCACAGTTATATTAAGGAGTCTGAAGTCACTGCAGTTTAATTTTCAGGGTTTTTTTCATTCGTTTAGTTTAGTTCTAATCTTGGGAAAGTCCGTTTTCTTCGACGCCAATGGAAACAAGTGAGGCTTCCGTTGACATGCAGTGCGCACTGGTTCCACGATGACTTGACGATCGATTCGTTTGAGTTCGTTTACCGAATGGGTACCCAGCTAGTATATCATAAAACTGTCCTGATCTGTTCAGTTGTTATCTTGGCCCGTACAGCTTCTCCTGTATGTCGGTTGGGTTGGCCACGTCTCTTTTTTTCCCTTTTTCTCTTCTTTTTTTTTTGGGGGGGGGGGGTAAGTGTTTTACGACTCTCGCAACTGCATAAGGTCATTTTGAATTTTGACCGGGTGGCGGTTGAAGCCTGCTCTTATCGATTTTAGTCCACCAAGGGATCTTTGACGTGCGCCACGTCTCTGTGCGTCCTGCAGCACCGGAGAATGTGTTCCACACAGTTTGATCTGCTTCTCCACATTGACGTGTTGGTGATTGTACAAGGAGTGCGATGGCTTACTAATACAAAGTCAATGCATACTGTCAATCGAAATCACTTAATTCATTTCCCTTCATGGATTGGGCAAAAGCTGTCATTTTGATGAAGCTCGACAGACTTCGACTATACTAAAAAATATTTTGACTGTGGCCTTCATAATCGAACGCATTAGTCTCTCAGAGTGGCGAGTCGAATCGAGTTGTAAACTTGTAATGTACCAAAAGGATAGCTCCCCCTGCCTGCCCCCTGCCCCCTGCCCCCTGCCCCCCCCCACCCCCGCTTCCTTTCCTCCCACCCCTCCACGAAGGAACAACTGGCTGATCCCGACTGGGTCATCTGAATTGGAGTGGTTTGGTGTGGTTTGATCTTTCTTATGAAACATCTATCGTCTTTGTGACAGTGTGCACCGGGTGATTGGAAAGGTAGTAGAGGATCTGTTCTGTGTGCTCAGTTCAACGTTTTAAAGTTAAAACAAAATATGCTCCTTGAAAAAGAAAACGGTGACTATTTAGTACTAGTTAGCAATAGTTACAATAATGACAATAACAATTAGAATGAGAATAGTATTAATAAGAGTGATAGGGAGTGTAGTGACGTTAATGATAATTTGATAGGAGAACATAAAAAAGAAAGAAAGAAGAAGAAGAAGAAGAAGAAGAAGAAGAAGAAGAAGAAGAAGAAGAAGAAGAAGAAGAAGAAGAAGAAGAAGAAGAACAAGAACAAGAAGTACAAGAAGAAGAACAAGAAGAACAAAAAGAACAAGAACAAGAAGGAGGAGGAGGAGGAGGAAGAGGAGGAGGAGGAGGAGGAGGAGGAGGAGGAGGAGGAGGAGGAGGAGGAGGAGGAGGAGGAGGAGGAGGAGGAGGAAGAGGAGGAGGAGGAGGAGGACTACGACAAAGATGACAACGATGACGAGGAGGGGAAGAAGGACAGAAAAAAGCCCGAAAGAAAAAAAACCCAGCAAGAGTACGATTGACTTTCAAATGAAGTCCTAGATTGTTCCTCTCCTGACAATAAAACGACGCTGTGCAAGTTTCAAACAGCAGATCCAGGGATAGACTTGACAAAGCCTGTATTTTATCCTCCTTATCCGACATTTTACTCAGCTCTCTGCGCACACTGCATAATTACTTTGTGGAGATTATGACGACACTTGGTTATAAGATGGTATCGCAAACCGTTTTTCCCCCTCAAGCATAGTGTTCTTGTTATAATAATTGTTTATGATTTGTAGAAAATTATTCTATTTAATTTTAATCGCTTTGCAGAGTAATTGGTTTTCCCAATCTTTTTTAGGTTTTTCAAACTCTCTTTTATTACTGCTAGACCAAATACCCGTAAAAACCTTTCTGAAGTTAATTTAATGTTATGAACTGCTTCATCTTTGTGTGCCGAAATCGACCCAAGCTGGGTGGGGGGTGGGGGGGGGGGTCTTTTTGTTGGTTTTGTTATTGTTTTTTTTTTTTTTGTAAGTGTTTTACGGTGCTTGCAACTGCATACGGTATGATGCGCGAGGGACACGTGAAACATTTTCAGTTAGTTGGAAATTTTGAGTGTTGCCCTGGTGGCGATGAAGTCTACTTTTGTCGATTTTTTCCACCAAGGGATCTTTAACGTTCGCAATTTGAACACAGGACCTATGAGATTTTTCGCCCTTATCCTAGAAAGCTAGGTATTAGATCGTTCCTACCAGAAGATCAGGAATTTGGCTGAAAGACAGCAGTAAGAAGGAGCCAAGGAGTAGCAGTAAAAAGGCTGCAGGAAGAGTCAGGAGCCCAGAGGAAAGGGCAAATGAGGTAAGGGGGTGGGGGCAGAAAGTGGAGACGAAAGCGGACGACAGAGTATTGTTAGAGAGCAGGAAAGGAAGTGAAGGGAGAAAAATTTAGAGAAGAGAAATTCCCGTCACTATCCGGATTATAACCCGGGACCTATTGAAGGAGAGGCAAACACCGTAACCTCTCGACCATGAGAACCTCCGACCCAAACTGTGAGAGACTCAATATCGCAGCAGAGCGATGGATAAAATCATTTCCCTTGGGTACCAAACTGACGTTTTATGTGTACAATGGCGAGAAGAGTCGAACTACTACAACAAAAACTTCGATGACATGAAATTCATGCCGAAATTTGTTGCACCCCCCCTCCCCCAAAACCCAACACACACACACACACACACACACACACACACACACACACACAAACACACTCACACACACACACACACACACACACACACACATGCACCCGCTCAGTGATACCAAACGTTTTCCCCACATTAAAAACTTTTTCTTGAATTTTAAAATACAGAATGATGATAAAGATAAACCCAGACAAAAATCACGCAATAAAAGGCTGTGTATACTTCAGAGCCTCGTTACCGCCAACAATTAAAAGAAAATTACAGAAACCATCACGCGCAACATAATGGACATGTTTATACATGAAAGAAAATGAGCGAAGCGAAATAAAATACCGAAACCGATCTCAAATCTTCGTATCGAGATATAATGGAAACTGGCGAAAATAACATGGAAATGAAATAAAAATAAGAAATGTATTCTCAGAAATGATTAATAAGCTCCGATAGTAAAGTACTATATATCGTATGAGCTGGCTCCCTTAAAGTTTAGTGTTAATAGGGGAAGTAGAGGTCAAACGAAAACCAACGAATCCACTAATAAACACACAAACATACTTTCATATTATGTGTCGTCAAATCTCTTTTTATTAACACGCTCGTATTAACACATATGTGAACACAAGCCAAGTACCCAATGTATTAGAAAGGAAAATTGCGGGCGGTTGGCGGGTGCTCTGGTGTGGTTTTCTTTTTCTTTCCTATCAAACATTCATTGTCCTTATCTCCCCTCGTTCTTTTTTGTGTTTGTTACTCTCTTGGAACATCTCTGACTTTCGGCACGTACATGACCTTATTGTGTTGCAGGGGCTGTAAAATACTTACTAAAACTTACTAAACTAAAGAAAGGAAATTTGAAACGACAGAAAAGACTCAACCCCATTTTTTTCCCGTTCTCTGACACTAACATCACCCCCCCCCCCCTCTAAAAACAACAACCCCAAAACAAACAAACAAAGAAACAAACAACCATAAAAAATAATATATACCGAAGAAAAAAAGCCAAACAAAAGTTTTAATAATGCCCAACCTCTCAATCGCAAAAACCGTTCCCAGAAAGCCTCAGGGAACACACATTTCTCACAACTTATGATCTGAAATCGAATCACGACACCCTTGCAGTATGCCCCTTGTCGGTCCTGACATATTGCGTTATTTCAAGACAACTTTACGAGTGTCTTTTGTTCCCTTTTTGGTGTCAAAAAGCCCTAGAATTACTAGAAACTCTCCCCCTGGGGTGACACCTTCACACGTCACCTCCAGTATTCTATGTGACTAGCTTGTCATACAAGTGCTCAGATTCAGAAAAGATACCCTCAAAACTTTTTCCGGCGGTAGGCTGTTTAAAGACTTCTCCTGGATAAAAAAAAAAGCGCCCCACTATATCAAGCCTTTGTAATAGCATCATTTTTGACATACGAATGGTTTAGAAAATAGTTTCTGTGATCGTTTGTGATGTATATGAGAAGTCTTGGGTCAGGGCGGAGCATTACTGGAGTTTGTGCAGGACTTGAAATCTATGAATATCTGATCAAAGTAGAATTTTTTTGGTTCTTAATTTGTTTTGTTTTTTTCTTTGCGAAAAGCAATCCACCAACCGCACATCTTATTTTCCTTTCTTAGAAATAATATATATTATTATTTTGGACAGGGCAACCGGTTCGTAGCGCGTTTGTCGATCTGTGGAGTTGAAGAGGGGGTCGGTGGGAGAAGACAGGTAAACGAAACAGACCAAAAGAGAGAGAGAGAGA
>NW_004797399.1:98710-100145 GCF_000002075.1 Aplysia californica
TGTGTGTGTGTGTGAGTGAGTTAGTGTGTGCGTGTGTGTGTGTGTGTGTGTGTGTGTGTGTGTGTTTGACTGTTGCTCTCTGTGATGGCTCACGCGACTGTGGCGTTTAGTTTTAGTGTTACGGTTTCTTTTTTTTTTTCTCAACTTTTTGTCTTAAATTGTCACATTTCGTCCTCATACTTCTTCTTTGTTTTCCCTTTCTTCTTTTCCCCTGTCCATCTATGTTCTAGCCCTATCTTTTTTCCACTTTTTCAGTAGATTTAGTTTACAAATAAACATCAGTAACATAAAAACAAAAGACGACAACGATAGCAGTAGCAGCAGCAGCAACAACAACAACAATAACAACCACAACAACATTAATAACTACAGCAACAAAAATAACAACAGCAACACCATTAGCAGCAGTAACAACAACAACGACAACAATAATAATAACAACAACAACAACAACAACAACAACAACAACAACAACAACAACAGTAGCAGTAGCAACAGCAACAACATCAATATCATCAACAACAACAACAACTAGACTAATTACATCATCAACAACAATAGTTGAATCAAACCCATATGTTACTCATCAGAGAACTGGGTATATTATGGATGCTTGTAGCCAAATATTGGAACCCTTTAAACAAAAGAGAACATTTCTATGATAACGTTCTCAGCTTAAAAATTACCAGATGAATGCAGAAACCTAAGTAAGCATAACATCAATAGGAAGATATCTTTAAAGTACAGTCCCATAAATTGAGATTTTCTTTACTTCTAAAATAACACGTAATTTCATTTATTTCCAAAGTCATAATGCTTCACAAGTGCTTGTATTTAATTAGCTTGCATTGAATGTGCGTTAAATTGACTTTTTTCTTTGCTCCTTGTAAAAGGAGACTGTTATCTTGCAAAAGAAATTTTGATTTCTACAGGTAGATTATCATTGTGTTGAAATCTTGCGCTCGTCATTAGAATGAATTCAAAGAAACTGGCATTTCTTCCGCTCGTTTGGTAATTATTACAGAATTTCTTTCTTTTTAAAAAACATTTTTTAGCTCAGCATTTGTCATGTAAATTTTGAAAACACATTTCTGTGTGGGTTTCGCTGAAAAAAATTTTGATTAAAGGCACACAAAAGTAATATGCCGTTTTCAAGGACTCTCAAGCTTTGGAATCACCTTACCTTGGTGGCCATTTGTGAGGCAGTGTGGTGGAATCAGGCTCTCGTCAAAATAATCAAAGTGAAGAAACTTGCATATTTCTGCAGGTTTGTGAATTTTTTTCAAATTTTTGTTTTTTGGCTCAACACCTTTCATGCCCATTAAAGAACTCATTTCTGTGTGGATTTTTTTTTTTTTAAGCGTTGATTAAAGGCACGAAAATTTAAATTTTCAGTTACCACGGACTCTTCAGCTTAGGAAATAACTAATCTTTG
>NW_004797399.1:102220-103307 GCF_000002075.1 Aplysia californica
CAACCAAAACACAATATAAATAAATAAATAAATGAATAAACAAATAGATAAATAAATAAATAAATAAAAAGACAAAAACACCCTCTTTTCCGCCGTCACGACAAGGCGTCTACGATCACGGAAACAGTTGAATAAGCTAGACGTTACCGTACGCACAGTCGACTTCCGTCAACTCACACGTTTACCAAATCCCGGGGAAATAACGTGCCCACCCTTAACCCCTTGAACCTAGAGGACACACACGTCCGATCAACAGTTACGTAGATCTCGGGCAATGTTGTGGTAAATTTCGAACCTTCATACATACACAAAGTAAAAACACAAGTTTTACTTGCTAATTCTTTGTATGCACCGTTTTCCTTGTCCTTTTAAAATAAAATTGAAAGTTCTGTATGAATAACGAAAGTATGCTTCTTTTTTTAACGCCTCAAATCAGCACGTCTTCAACTTCAAGCGTTGCCAAATGACCAGTAAGCTCGTCTTCAAAGAGTTAACCCCTCCAACAAACAAAGCGGCAACACAACTATACACACACTCACACTCACAACCAGGGACGTAGGTAGTTGGCGGGAGCTCTTGTGTAGTTTTTCTCATTCTTTCCCGTCATACATGTATCGTCCTCATTATTTATCCTCCTGTTCTCGGCCTATCACTCTCTATTAACACCTCTAATCTTCAGTACTTATAAGATTTATTTATAACTTGAAAGCGCCGCAAAACTTACAAAGTCTAAAAACCAAACAGTCAGGGACATTCTGAGGCCGAGTTTGGAAGTTAGGGGGTTAACATGTTACACTGAGCTTGATTTTGTTACGTTTCAAGTGGAAGTACTTGTGAAGTTACGCTGTGTCGGATGTTCGTCTTACTACGGACTTGTACGTGATCTGTAGTATCTTGTACGAGGACTCCGCCCCACCACTTCTGACCCCCAGACATCATATCCTGCATAGTCTTTTGCTTGTCTGACAACATTGTGTGAGTATATGGGGGAAAACTCGTAGGGCAGGAAGAGTATCTATCTATCTATCTATCTATCTATCTATCTATCTATCTATCTATCTATCTATCTATCTATCTATCTATCGAT
>NW_004797399.1:104302-106141 GCF_000002075.1 Aplysia californica
AAAAACAATATCAGTATTATCAACAATTTTTGTTACCCTCCCCCCTCCCCCCCCCCCATAAAGGAGTTAGTGGAAGTGTAGATCAGTATATGGATATAGGCTGTAGGGTGGGTGGGTGGAAGGCTGATACGTATGCCCTAATAATATGCGTATGCAAAATGTGTACAAGAAGCGGGAAGTGCTGTGAAAAATCCCATGTTCCGCATGACAGAGATTTATAGTATTTCATATGGATTTAGGAAGAACAGTTTTTTAATGTATCCTCGATTGTTGTGGAAAAATATGATACAGTTTTTTGTTTTTTATTGGGTTGTTGTTGTTTTTTTGGTCCTTTGCCCATTTCCGTGATATTGACGCCATCTGATTAGTAGAAAAATGTGCGTATGAGAGTGCCCTATAATGTATAACGTACAAAATTGTTATAACATATCTAACTGTTACATATAGATTTCATTGATGTTTGTGAAGGATCTGTGAGAGAGCAATGGTGATTTTAGAAATGACAGTGGTGGTGATAAGGGATGATGTGAGATTGTGCTTATATGTTTAATTATTAAGAAGACGTGCTTCTGTTAGTTGGTTGTTGTTTTTTGTTGTGTTTTTTTGTTTTAAAATAATTTTAGCGTTAGTCCTATCTTCTTCTGCTCTGATGAGTCACGAGGGATGTGGGCACCCGCTGTCCCGTTCCCTACTGGAACCATCTTCATGATTAAGTTACGACAAATTGATACAAACTGCTGTGCAAAGTATGAGTGACGGTGATTAACTCTTTTAAAAGATGTTTGAAGATAAGTTGCTCCACGAAGTTTTGACCACACGGTAGTGGGGTAGCTGCATGTCGTGCCAGGGCGCGTTAGCGTCAGTCGCTTGTTCGTCTCGCCCTCCGTTCGCCGTTTACGAGGGCTTCGTGAAGTGCTCCTTCACTTTGAAAGGTCAGAGGTGGAGAGGAGAAGGGAAAACGCGGACAACGACCCCCAAGGACTTCTCAATTGTTGTAAAGTGACTCGCGATTTCTTCTTCTTTTTTTCTTTTCATTATTTATTGCTGTTTATGTTTTCTTCGTGCTTGTTCCTGCTTCTGTTGCGAAGAGCGAGAAGTGATGATGTCTCTACGGAAAACATTATGAAATCTGAATGCAGAGATTTATGTCTGTGTCGTTTCGCCTCTTCTTGTGTTTATATTCGGCATTCTGGGATGTGGTCTAAAGTCTGGAATACTTGAAGAAACTGGAAGCAGCTGTAATTTGGCCGTCTGTGATTTATTTAAATGTCAATGGTCTGGTTTGAGACCTGTGTTTCGTCGAAGATGAAGCAATTTCTTTCTAATACATACTTTAAGGTTGAAGTGAAAGTGCTTGCTTGTTTCATTTTGTTTGTGTTGCAGGGTTGTTGTTTTTAATTTGCGATTTCATATTTGCTTTTTCGGCTTAAAAATTTTAAAAATATTTCTTCCTTTTTTTTGCTTGTTTTTGTGGGGTTTTTTCCTTTTTGGTGGGGGGGGGGGTACTTAAAAGCCTGCTCTCCGTTTAATTTTCTGATTTGATTAAAAAGACACCGTTTAGAAAACCATTTAAAATGATCGGTTTCTGTAAATGTTTTTGTATTGTTTCCGGATCACTTTGTTTACTCGCGAAAATGTCTTTTGCCTAAAGGATTCTTTTTGTACGTGACTTCAGTTTCATCTCTTGCTCTGTCTATCTCTCTTCCGCCCACTCCACCTTTCCACCCCTCCCTCGTGCCCCTCACGCTCTCAGATATATTTTTCTCTAACCTCTCTCTCTATCTCTCTCTCTCTATCTCTCTCTCTCTCTCTCTCTCTCTCTCTCTCTCTCTCTCTCTC
>NW_004797399.1:107668-113408 GCF_000002075.1 Aplysia californica
TTGGTGAGAAGAAGGTTGCCTCTAGCAATATTTTTTTTTAAAGTCTGTTCTCCTCGCTAGACTATTATCAACAGGTCTTCATAACCACGTTACGTGTGTCAAGGCAGTTTAATGTTTCATCTTTTTCATTTTTCATGGAATGGTCCTTATACAGTTTCACACTTTTTTCCGAGCCTGCTGGTAGTGGTAGCTCTGTTTGTATCATGGTGAGGATTCTTGATCTTTAGTTATTTAAGGATTTGCCAGTTCAGTTTAATCTGCCCTGCTATGACGTCTCGGAAACGGACTTAAAATTCGCGGGGAGGGGGGATCCAGGTTTGTTCGTAACTGCCCAATTGGCTGATTTCTCAAAAGTTGTAATGGTAACTGTGGGCGTTTTACGCCTCTGTCGACACACTTTACATCATTTAGGAGGTGGGCTACTTTGAACCTGCCTGTGAAAGCCAACACGGGCTGAAAATGATACACCAGAATTGTGTCTGTTTCTCAGGGTGTCTCAAATTTGATGACCTCCTAGAAGAGTTGAATAAAATAAAAACAGCTTAATATATATACATATATATACAACAAAGTCCTTCGGTAGAAACATAAAGTGACCATCTGTACTGACAGATACACGATGTATTACGTGATAAAGGTAGACGCGTTAGAACTGTTACTTTTAGTTTTACGAAAGACGCTCCACAAGGGCCCTATCACACGCAATGTATTTCCGTGTTCTCACTAAAACTCTGCTGCGGGGGCTCTCGAGGCCTAGAGTAGAGATTACGGTTTTTGCCTCTCATTCAAAGGTCCCGGTTTCGAATCGACGCAAATATTTTCTTCTCTAAAATTGTCTCCTTTCATTTCCTTTCCAGCTCTCTTGCAATGTTCTGTCGTCTGCTTTCGTCTCCACTTTCTGCCCTCACCCCTTCACCTACTTTGCTCCCTCCTCTGTGCTGCTACTCCTTTGCCCCTTCTTATTGCTGTCTTTCAGCCACGCCCCTAATCGTCTGATAGGAAAGATCTACACCTAGCCTTCTATGACAAGAGAAAAAAATCCCGGAGGTCCCGTGTGCAAGTTGTGCACGTTAAAGATCCCTTGGTGGGTCTAAGATAGATAAGAGTTGGCTTCGGCCGCCACCCTGGCGATTTTCAAATTTTCCTACAAACTGAAAATGTTTGGTTTGTCCCGCACGCTCATATGACCTTATGCAGTTGCGAGAGCTGTAAAACACTTACCCCCTCCCCCTAAAAAAACCACAACTATGCAGCGTGTTGACACTGCTGGGGCGTGGTAGCTCTAACAAGGTCCTTGTCTCGATGTTTAAATTCAACTTATTAGTATCATCTGGTATTTCAGTTTCCCAGTTCACACAATTCCCGGAATTAACGTGCCCAGTCCCGTAGAGATGAGCCTAGTCGCTAAAGCGAACAGAGCGTTGAACTCTCTCTCTCTCTCTCTCTCTCTCTCTCTATCTATCTATATATATATATATATATATATATATCTCACTTGACTTCAAAACCTTCGCACTCATTGCTTTTGCTCTCCAAAACATGATCTGGAGTTAATTTTTGGTGAACAAAAATGTGATATAGTTTCATTTTCAAATCATGCTTTAAGGTTCTATGCGTTGTGGACTTTGACGACCCTAGATCATTGATACGTCCCCGAACAGACTTCTTTGGCGTGGTCGCGTGATTTCACATTTCGCAGTTTCGTAAATGCTTACTCCCTCCCTTAATGACCTTCTGACTGACATCCTCTCACCTTCAACTGATCATACCACCTCTAAATTCTTCTTTCAGAAGGCGGCACTCGATATAGATCTAGAATTAACTCCTACTCCCCGCAACAACAGGCCCAAAGCTTCTTTTCGAACTTGAATGCAGCCTATTTTCTAGCTCAAAAGGCCTTTTTTTTAGGTTACATCAAGGCATGGCTGGTGCAGCGTTGCTTGTCCGAAGATTTCAAATAAAAGTACAGATTTTGGCTTCCAAATGATCAAATATAATTTTGTTCAAGTTTGGTACAGATCTGAGCACATTTGGAGAAGTTAATAATTGTTTTCTCGAGGTCATTAAGTTTGGGACAGTAAATATCATCATCATCAAGTATGAGATCTGCGACAGACATCGGCAATCATGGTTCTCCATTCATTCCTTTGCTCGGATGCTCTTAAAAAAGATACGTTTCCCTGATCTTTTCCTGCAACCCTTTTGTTTAGGTTCCCTAAGTATGTTGCTCTGGGCCTACCCCTGCCTCGTTTGCCTTCAATTTTGCCAGTGAGAGTCATATATTCAAAACCCTTATGTCTATTCAGGTGTCCCAAAAACTGCATTTGTCGTTTCTTGACTGTTTTGAACAGTGTGCATTCCACGTGGGCTTCATCGAGCATTACTTCATTTGATTTCTTTTCTTTCCAGTAGGTATAAGAGTGCGAAAGATTGATTACTTATTCACAGTCATTTTCCATCTTTTTGTAGGCCTACCTGGACACTCTGAGTGGTTTTTTAAAACGTGGGTTGTCTTGTAGAGTTCTCAGGCCCCTACTGTTTAGGTCTTTGAGGACATAAAACATTCATCTTCTTACTTCATCATCATCATCATCATCATCATCATCATCATCATCATCATCATCATCATTATCATCATCATCATCATCATCATCATCATCATAATAATCATCTTCATAATAATAACAATAATAATAATAATAATAATAATAATAATAATATTAATCCTAGAAGTTCCCAAACTCTGTACCGCTCTCAACGATCCTTTCATTTCCGGTCTGTGCCACAGGAGAGTCGGAGAAGGCAGAGGTCATGGATAGTAAAGAGAGCAGTCCGCCCTGCCTGGAACCTGTGACGACAGACGAGGATGACCTCCAGGACATGCCCACGTTGGACGTACAGACGGAGCTGGACCTTGCTGACCATCTGCACGATAATGAAGGTAGGTAGGAGTTTTACGTCACTTTTGAGACTCTTTTTTGCTACTAGAAACCTTGGCGGATGGGTGGTTGGCGGGTGCTCTGGTGTGGTTTGCTCCTTCTTTCCGATCAAACATCTATCGTCCTTATCTCCCGTTCTTCTTTTTTATGTTTGTTACTCTCTTGTAACACCTCTAATCTTCTAGCGCTCATATGACCTTATGCCGTTGCGAGCGCCGTAAAACCTCTACTAAAACTAAAACTAAACCTAGGCTGAAGAGGAATACTGCCTGTTAAATTAGTATACTATAATATTCATGGTTCTTTTAACGCAATGGACGAAATGTGTTTGACAAGAGAAGACGCCATACGAAAGAGAAAGATAACAGAAAGAAGAAAAAAAAATACCACCTTTTTCTGCTACGAGGACAATAATAGGTTAACGTAGCATTGTATGTAAAAGGGCATTGATTGAATCATATTTTAAAGTTGTAACATGTTGAAAAAAACAATACATCACACAACTACCACGACTACAGCGGATACAGTATTGCAGATTGCCGAAGTAGTAATAATAACAACAGCAACAATAATGATAATAATAATAGTGATAATAATTTTTTTTAAATAAATAATAATAATAATAATAATAATAATAATAATAACAAAAACAACAAGAGCGATAATAATAACAATAATAACAACAACAACAACAATAACAATAATAATAATAATAATAATAATAATAATAATAATAATAATAATAATAATAATAATAATAGTAACAAAAACAATAATATTCCTATTGACAACAATATAAATATTTACATCAATATTAATATCAATATTTACATTTATAATATTAAGATTAACATAAATACGTAATAGTTCATCCATAATGAACTGTTGATGACCCTTTACACCCAAAAAGGAAGAGAAATTATAGACCGTGTTAGCTAGCAAAGGGAGTCAGTGTCCTGATTTGTAAGATGATTATTTCGTTACCGTATTTTAATCGGGGTGCACTCCAGTAAACACCTATCCAAAAACCGTGCCATCGACATTGCTTCACCTCTTCCATATGAAAAGGGTGAAGTAGTATAAGTTTAACGCCCCTATCAACACTATTAGATTTAAGAGGCGGGACCTCCGAATTTTACATCCATCTCCAAAAGGACCTAGCCAAATGAGCAATTCGTGTAAAGTGCCTTTCCCAGGGACACAACGTCGGTCCGAGCTGAGGCTCGAACCCCTGAACCCGCAATCTCATGAGTACGAGTCCGCCTAACGACGTCACCTCATCTTGTTCAGAAGCCTCATAGTTCACTAACCGCTGGGTCATCGACGTTTTCAATAGTGTCACGACACAGTGGAATCAGTACTCGTTAATTTTTGGCCATGTGAAGTTATTGGTATCATCTGAAAGATGATTTATTTGCCTTACTTCGAATGAAATAAATATCCATTTATCTTTAATAGAACTCAAGATTTTTGCGATTGAAAGAAGGTATCAGGTCGCCTAGTTTAAAGTGGTGAAATTAGCGAGAAAATGGCCAATAGCTAAAGAATCTTTGAAGACCGAAAACTGACCTATTTGGAGCCTTTAATCAATATTTTTCTGTAAAATTCATATGAAACTGTGTTTTTATTTGAACTTAAAAGAAGTTAGTCCAAAAAATTAAAAATTGGATAAAAATTCCCAAACTGGAGGAAAAATGCCTTGCGTTATTTTGACGAGCGCCTGATTTCACCACGCTGCCTCACAATTTGTTCCAGTGATCAGGACCGACTTGGTATCCCTTTTACTGTTATGACCGAATTCCGTTATAGAAGGGGATCGAGTTTATATAAATACAATGTATACTGTAACTGCTGATTTACGAATGGGATCCTTTTTATTACATAGATTATCCAA
Source organism: Aplysia californica (assembly GCF_000002075.1). Classification (NCBI taxonomy): domain Eukaryota; kingdom Metazoa; phylum Mollusca; class Gastropoda; order Aplysiida; family Aplysiidae; genus Aplysia; species Aplysia californica. Next base: position 112,502 of record NW_004797399.1, read on the forward strand.
TCCCAAGTTATCAGTTATTGCTCGACTATTATTTTCCAGTTATATTTTTTTCTCCACGTCAGCATCTTTCTTTTCCTAATCTCATAGCTTCATGTAGGTTGACAAGGCTGTGAATTTGTGTAAATCTGTTTCTGCGAGGGAGAGCTTCTTAATGTGGTATCTCCATAAAAGTCAATGAAGATTATTATTTATGGTTATAATGCTTGTACATGTAGTATGAACCACTCCTGGCTTGAAGAAAAGAGCTATGTATTTACCTTGCTATGCTCTTTTGCACTATCTATCTATCTATCTATCTATCTATCTATCTATCTATCTATCTATCTATCTAATTAATAAATGATTTGAAAGTCATAAAAAGCATGGATTTCGGGGGAAAAGAAATACGTTTGAAAATTGTGCAGACGGGTAGATGGTTAAATGGGTAGATTCTTTGATAAATTGGTGCTCAGAGTCCCCATAACTCTTTTGCGAAAAAGTAAATAGTGAAGTTTGATGGTTGGATGAAAGTAAAGTCGAGTTAATTGACCAGTGGGTTGATAAACAGATGAATAGAATATTAACAGAAGGAGTCCGTAGATATATCAAGGAATTTTTCTTCTTTTTTTTTCTTTTCTTTTTTTTTTGGTTAGTGTTTTACGACGATGAGCACGAGGGACATATTAAACTTTTTCAGTTGGTAGGACATTTTGAATTTGCCAGGGTGGTGGCCAAAGCCTACTCTTATCTATTTTAGACCACCTAGGGATCTTTAACGTGCGCGACTTGCTCACGGGCCCTCCGAGATTTTTTGCCCTTGTCCGAGAAGGCTCGGTGTAGATCTTTCCCACCAGAAGATCAAGAGTGTGACTGAAAGACAGCAATAAGAAGGAGCCAATGAGTAGCAGTAGAAAGGCTACAGAAAGAG